>NW_026943383.1:0-57068 GCF_024139115.2 Armigeres subalbatus | reverse complement strand
ACATTGCTTAAAAAAATTGAATAATATTCCAAGCATTGAAGAATGTGTTCCATTCATTTTTCCGTACATTTGATGTGAGCTATTGTAATCAGTGGCGTAGCCACGGGGGTGGTTTGGGCCATAAAACCCTCCCCAGAGACACTGATTGAAATTAATCTGATTTTCAATTTGGTTTATCGACGATTTTGATTAATATACGGGCTGTTATTAATATGGGACCATTTACCCCATCTCATCTCCATGCCTTCTTACGAGTAGAAGAGTTGTTAACCCTTATGTGAGTGACGGGGTACCCATTCTGATATTGAAAGTAAAATAACTTGTTGTAGATAAGTTCAAATACTATGAAACTTCCTGACTTCTCGTAGAATGTTGAGACGAAGCGACGGGAAAAGTTTGAGGTCCAGGTAGCGATTAGAGCGCTTATTAGGGGTCGAAAACTATGATACCCCTTAACGGGTGACGAGGTACCCGGTAATCAATCATATAACAGAGGGCCTGTATATTTATATGAGTGTTTGATTATATGAATCTTTGCGTATGTCACTGGGACAAAGGCTGCTCAAGTGCATGTACATATTTTTGGAGGTGTGTGTGTTTTAGAGGCCACCGGGTGGCCACCTGCAATATCCGAAACATCCGTAAAAATGGTCAATTCGTAAATTCCATCGTACAGCGACGGGATTTTTAAGAACCATTTTCTGCCGAACCCTGAGTAGGGAATTGGTGCTTTGACCCACTTACGCCCTTTGTGTCCACTGGGTGGTCCCCTGGAAGATCCTAAACATCCGTAAAAATGGTCAATTCGTAAATTCCATGGTACAGCGACGGGATTTTTTAGAACCATTTTCTGCCGAACCCTGAGTAGGGAATTGATGCTTTGACCCACTTCCGGCCTTTGTGGACACATCCGTAAAAATGGTCAATTCGTAAATTCCGTCGTACAGCGACGGGATTTTTTTAGAATTATTTTTTGCTGAACCCTGAGTATGGAATTGATCATTCATCCATGGTGTGATCCTCCGGAATTTAGTTTACGATTTCCTCCGGAAGTTCCTCCAGGCATTTTTTTCGGAGGATTCTCCAGGGATTTCTAGGAAAGATCCTCCTTTTATTCCTCCGAAAGATCTTTCAAAGACTCCTTCGAAATTGCCTCCGAAAAATTTCTACAATAATATTTTCTGAAGTACCTCTTGAAATTCTTCGGAAAATTCCACCAAGAATTATTCCTAAAGTTTCCTCAGAAATTCCTCCAGAAATTGCCCTCGAAGTTCCTCCGAAAGTTCCTCCAAGAATTCCTCCGGAAGTTCTTCCAGGAATTCCTCCGAAAGTACCTCCAGAAATTCCTCCGGAAGTTCCTCCAGGAATTCCTCCGGAAGTTCCTCCAGGAATTCATCCGGAAGCTCCACCAACAATTCTTCCGGAAGTGATTTCAGGAATTCCTCCGAAAGTTCCTCCAGGAATTCCTCCGGAAGTTCCTCCAGGAATTCCTCCGGAAGTTCCTCCAGGAATTCATCCGGAAGTTCATCCAGGAATTCCTGCGGAAGTTCCTCCAGGAATTCCTCCGAAAGTACCTCCAGGAAATTCTCCAGAAGTTCCTCCAGGGATTCCTCCGGAAGTTCCACCAACAATTCTTCCGGAAGTGATTTCAGGAATTTCTCCGAAAGTTCCTCCAGGAATTCCTGCGGAAGTTCCTCCAGGAATTCCTGCGGAAGTTCCTCCAGGAATTCCTGCGGAAGTTCCTCCAGGAATTCCTGCGGAAGTTCCTCCAGGGATTCCTGCGGAAGTCCTCCAGGAATTCCTGCGGAAGTTCCTCCAGGAAATCCTGCTGAAGTTCCTTCAGGAATTCCTGGAAGTTCCTTCAGGAATTCCTGCGGAAGTTCCTCCAGGCATTCCTGCGCAAGTTCCTCCAGGAATTCCACCGGAAGTTCCTCCAGGAATTCCTGCGGAAGTTCCTCCAGGAATTCCTGCGGAAGTTCCTCCAGGAATTCCTGCGGAAGTTCCTCCAGGAATTTCTGCGGAAGTTCCTCCAAGAATTCCTGCGCAAGTTCCTCCAGGAATTCCTGCGGAAGTTCCTCCAGGAATTCCTGCGGAAGTTCCTCCAGGAATTCCTGCGGAAGTTCCTCCAGGAATTCCTGCGGAAGTTCCTCCAGGAATTCCTGCGCAAGTTCCTCCAGGAATTCCTGCGCAAGTTCCTCCAGGAATTTCTGCGGAAGTTCCTCCAGGAATTCCTCCGAAGTTCCTCCAGGAATTCCTCCGAAGTTCCTCCAGGAATTCCTCCGGAAGTTCCTCCAGGAATTCCTCCGAGTTCCTCCAGGAATTCCTGCAAGTTCCTCCAGGAATTCCTGCGCAAGTTCCTCCAGGAATTCCTGCAAGTTCCTCCAGGAATTTCTGTGGAAGTTCCTCCAGGAATTCCTCCGAAGTTCCTCCAGGAATTCCTGGTGGAAGTTCCTCCAGGAATTCCTGCGGAAGTTCCTCCAGGAATTCCTGCGGAGTTCCTCCAGGAATTCCATGGAAGTTCCTCCAGGAATTCTGCGGAAGTTCCTCCAGGAATTCCTGTGAAGTTCCTCCAGGAATTCCTGCGGAAGTTCCTCCATGAATTCCTGCGGAAGTTCCTCCAGGAATTCCTGCGGAAGTTCCTCCAGGAATTCCTGCGGAAGTTCCTCCAGGAATTCCTGCGGAAGTTCCTCCAGGAATTCCTGCGGAAGTTCCTCCAGGAATTCCTGCGGAAGTTCCTCCAGGAATTCCTGCGGAAGTTCCTCCAGGAATTCTTCCGGAAGTTCCTCCAGGAATTCCTCCAGAAGTTCCTCCAGGAATTCCTGCGGAAGTTCCTCCAGGAATTCCTGCGGAAGTTCCTCCAGGAATTCCTGCGGAAGTTCCTCCAGGAATTCCTCCGGAAGTTCCTCCAGGAATTCCTCCGGAAGTCCTGGAGGATTTTCGAACGAATCCCTGAAGAATCTTCCAGGGAAATACTCGAAGGAGCTTTCTGAGGTATTCCTGCAGGAATTTCCTAAGGGCGTCCTGGAGGAACTTCTGTAGGAATTCCTGGAAGTTCTCTTGGAGGAGTTCCTGGAGAATCTTCCGAAAAAAATCTTGGTGGAACTTCCGGAGGAAATCGTATACGAAATTCGGAACTTCCATCGGAACATCGGAACTTCCGGAGGAGTTCGTGAAGGGACTTCCGGAAGAACTCCTGAAGGAACTTCCGGAAGAATTGTTGGTGGAACTTTCGGAGGATGTCCAAGAGGAACTTTTGGAGGAATTATTTGAGAAACTTCCGAAGGAATCCGTGCAGGATCTTCCGAAGGAATTCCTGGAGTAACTTCCGGCGGAATTCCTGGAGGAACTTCTTTGTGCTTATTATGAATACTCTAAGAACAACTCAAACTTGTAGTGCACTGGTCTTCTCAAAGTCATCGGCGTGGTATGAAAATATTCTGCGGCGTACACAATTTTCGTCACAGGATAAGGCAGCGATGCCGTGGCGCGTTAGTGCTCAAGTCGAGGCTTAAGTCTACTAAAAGTCAAAAATTTCGCATAAAATCTTTTTTGACAAAATCAAAAATCCAAATATTTGAAATTTAAAAAATGGTAAAAATTAAAAGTCCATTATCCATAAGACATTATCAAACATTAGATATATGGAAAATAAAAAAGAATTCAAAATAGCTACAAAATGTTTTTTAATACAAAAGAGCTCAAATGAATCCGAAATCCCGATCCCCTTAATCCCGCCCCGAAAATGAGGCATCTGCTGGCCGGTTTTTACGTCGCTTGGTCTATTACATCGCAAATATTACGTTGTAAATTTATTACATCGCACTATTCGGAGGGTAAAGTATCAAGTACGTCACTTTTTTGTCACTTAATATTGATGTAATAACACATCGGATCTACGACGACGATGATGAGCATCTAATCTGATGTGATATTACTTTTAATTTTTTACTGTGTATCGTGCCTCGTTCGCCCTCGAGCTGTGTTGCCGCAATCTCGCCCGTGCTGCATTCTTCTCTTCTACTAACTGCTCACATTCGCCGTCATACCAGTCGTTTCTCTGATCCGGGGGCACCGTGCCTAGTGCAGCGGTTGCGGTGCTACCAATGGCGGATCGAATATCTATCCAGCCATCTTCAAGAGACGCTGCGCCTAGCTGCTGTTCCGTTGGGAGTGCCATTTCCAGCTGCTGCGCGTATCCTTGGGCTAGTTCATCGTCTTGTAGTCGCCCAATGTTAAGCCACGGTGTCTGACTTCGACGCGTGTTGTACACCGTCGAGAGCTTTGAGCGTAGGCATACTGCAACGAGGTAGTGGTCGGATTCAATATTCGCACTGCGGTAAGTGCGGACGTTCGTGATGTCGGAGAAGAATTTACCGTCGATTAGAACGTGGTTGATTTGGTTTTCCGTTTCTTGGTTAGGTGATCTCCATGTGGCCTTGTGGATATTTTTGCGGGGAAAGAAGGTGCTTCGGACTACCGTTCCGCGGGAGGCTGCGAAGTTTATGCATCGTTGGCCGTTGTCGTTCGATTCGATATGCAGACTATCCGGTCCGATGACCGGTCTATACATTTCCTCCCTTCCTACCTGGGCATCCATCGTATGTCTGCTCCAGCTGTGCGTAGAACGCTTCTTTCTCGTCGTCGGGTCTCCCTTAGTGTGGCCAGTGCACGTTGATGATGCTATAGTTGACGAAACGGCCTTTGATCCTCAGCTTGCACATCTTTGCGTTGATCGGCTGCCTTACAATCACGCGTTGGCGCATCTTACCCAGCACTATGAAGCCGGTTCCCATCTCGTTGGTGGTGCCACAGCTTAGGTAGAAGGTAGCCGCTCGATACCCGCTTTTCCACATTTTCTGTCCTGTCCAGCAAATCTCCTGCAGCGCCACGACGTCGAAGTTGCGGGGATGTAATTCATCGTAGATCATCCTGTCGCAACCTGCGAAACCTAGCGACTTACAGTTCCATGTTCCAAGCTTCCAATCGTGATCCTTTATTCGTTGCCTAGGTCTTTGCCGATTATATCGAGTCGCATTATCTCTTATATTGTTCGTAATGATTGGTTTTCCAGGCGGCTTATTGGGCCTGCGCAAACCTCCTGTCTCGTCGGAGGGCCATCGTGTCAGGGCTGTTCAGCGTCCCACCTAACACCAGGACTTGGGCTTGTGCGCTTTGAGCGGCACACGGTCGCTTTGGTGGGGCCTACTTGCGGATACATGCAGCTTTTTATAGAGGTTTAACAGGGCCCACTGTCAAACCCCACCACATCCTAGGAAAGCCCCACAACTCGCAGATGGCCTGGGGAGGGATCGTCAAGCCCTTGGACATAGTCCCTGCTGCCCACAAAAGAAACATAAACAAATGTTTAACAATTTTTTTCTTTCTTCGGAGCATGACTACGAAGGTAAATTCTTCACACACAGTCTGACAGTTTCTTAAGGGATTTTACTGTAGAGGTACAAGAAAGGGTGATTGGCGACCATGTTTCACGCACAGTCTGACAGATAGCAATGTTTTTTTTATTTCTTTACTAGCTTTATGTACCCGGCCTTGCTCGGAGTTGCCAGTTTAATTCGCAGTTTTTTCACCATCGGAATTGGAATAGGTCAAAAGGATAATTGTGTTTTCTTATTGATATTTCATCATTTGATTAAAAGAAGGTAGATTACATTTGAAAACATTGACTGATTTTGAAAATGGGATCAAACCTAAAAATCGCTTTTATTCCGGGCAAACGTCTATTTCTAAAGAAGGAAAAACATACACCGATGCCTTATTCCGGAAAAACGTCTATTTTAAAGAAATGATCACATTTACCGTCCAGAAGGAAACACTTTAATCATTGCTTTTCTCTGGGCAAACCATGATTTCGATGAAGTGTTGAGTTGATCGATCCCTGTCATCTTCGCCTTCTTAAGAAAAAGAATGTTTGTTCCAAATTTGGTTGAAATCGGGCAAGTAAGGTGCAGAAGTTATGCTGGAACATTGGATCATTGCATACCTTGCTTTTATTTATTAATCTTGAATCATTATCATATAATTATCATACCTTTTAAAATTTGGAATAAAGGTTACTTGATTATGGATCACTATGCAATTTGATCATTCATAATCATCAATCATTAATCATATCGATCGTTAATCATTAACCATACACATAGTGTGTCAACATTTAATCACGATCGGTAATCGTTAATCATAATCCAACGGTTTTTTCATCTATTATTCATAATCGTTAATTATTGTCAAAAATGAATTTAATCATTAATCATTATCAGTCATCATTTTCAAAAATTATAATTCATTAATCATAATCTTTAATCATAGAGTTGAATGATTTAATCATTTAATCTGCTTAGAATTGGTCCTGGGGTCAGGAGTTACACTGAATTGCCCGTTTTCTAAAGACAACCGCTTTCCCTTTACTCCTTCCTCTTTTCTCAACGGCCATTTCACCCCTTTGTTATCTTCTCCTAGGGATAGAAAATGTGTGTACCAAATTTGGTTGAAATCGGTACAGGGGTTCAGAAGTTACACTAAATTGCCTGTTTTCTGAACAATACCCTCCCTTCAGACCCTACCCCCTTATCCAAATTTCCTCCCGTACGATCGGCTCCTCATAGTGAATATGTGTACAAAATTTGATTGAAATCGGTCCTGGGGTTGGGAGTTACACTGAGTTGCTCGTTTTCCAAAGACAACACCTCCCCTATACCCTCCCCTTTTTCCAATGACCATCCCATCCCTTTGTTATCTTTTTCCTTATGATGTAGAAATGTGTGTACCAAATTTGGTTGAAATCGGTACAGGGTTCATGATTTACTTTGAATTGCCCGTTTTCTAAACAAAACCCTCCTCCAGACCCCTCCCCTTTCCCAAATCCCTCCCATATGATTACCTCCTCGTAGTGAATATGTGTACAAAATTTGGTTGAAATCGGTCCTGGAGTTGAAAGTTACACAGAATTGTTCGTTTTCTGAACAAAACCCTCCCACCACCCTCCCCCTTTTCTACATGACCATCCCACCCCTTTGTTAACTTCCTCTGAGGATAGAGAATGTCTGTACCAAATTTGGTTGAAATCGGTCCTGGGAGGTGAAAGTTACACAGAATTGTTCGTTTTCTGAACAAAACCCCTCCCACCCCCCTCCCCTTTCCTACATGACCATCCCACCCCTTTGTTAACTTCCTCTGAGGATAGAGAATGTCTGTACCAAATTTGGTTGAAATCGGTCCTGGGAGTTGAAAGTTACACAGAATTGTTCGTTTTCTGAACAAAACCTCCCACCACCCTCCCCTTTCTACATGACCATCCCACCCTTTGTTAACTTCCTCTGAGGATAGAGAATGTCTGTACCAAATTTGGTTGAAATCGGCCAAGTGGTTCAGAAGTAGTTAGCGAACATACATACATAGATTGGTTTTATATATATAGATTAATTAAAGAGGCTTGCAGCCCTAGGCTGGCTCACCTCTAAGAGTGAGTAGAGGCATTACTTTCGTATTCGCGAATACGTGTGCCCATTTCGGTATTGTCTCTGATTATGTGCGCTATCATACTACAACTTAACCACTGCTCATATTTGTTAAGCGTCAAAAGTCATGTAGGGTGGCCCACAACCGGAGACACTACTCCACTAGGCTAGATCTACCAGTTGTGACTATAGCATCAGTTGTGGCACTAGTGCTTTATACGCGAAATGGCCAATCAAATCACCACAAAATAAGTTCAGATAGATAAAGCTTATCCGTATGATACGATAACACCTTTGATCTCCTCCGAAACAAGCAAAGCATAATTGTAAAAATTGATTTTGCTTTATTTTTGACGTCCTTTGCACCAGTTGCCGTACTAGTGGTCCCTATTTGGCCAATCCCATAAGAAAAGAATGGGATTTGCCAAATAAGGAACCAAAATTAAAAACAGTGCCACAACTTCCATTGATAAATTTTGAGGATTATAACAAATTTTATTGTAGTTTCCACAGCTGTTCTAAGCAGCAGGAAGTAAAACCTCCAGCAGGAAGTCGCTCCGCATGCCTTTTACTTATTAAAAAAAACAGTTGTTCTTATGTATGGCGACAATTGGTACACCCACCCTATTCCATTTAATTCCACCATGCTGTTATCTTAGCAGATATGCATTTGTCTCGTACTTGCCTCGAGTCTTCGAATCGAGTCGAGTTAAGCACGGACACTGAAGACGGTTTTACAGTTGAGGTCGATACGTATTGTGAAGATTACAACGTGGTGGAATTAAATAGAATAGTAGGGGAGGAGGTTCGGTTGTGGGCACCGTTCGGTTATGGGCACCCCTATGTATCTTTTGACAGATAAGAGATGCTGTCATTCTGACAACCGTCATTTGTTTGCTATAATAGCATGATGTTTTGTGCTCAATATCAAACCGGACTTTGAACTAGAAACAAATAAATTTTTCGTACAAGAAAACAACACGAAAGTTTTTTTGGCCTTTTTCAAAGTGTCATAAATTAAAGGATTTAATTCAAAAAGTGAGTTGCGTATTTACACAGTAAATTTAATCTATTTTGAGGCCCAAATGTCGATTGCCATCAAAATTTTAGCGCGAATTTTTTTCTTCTTCGTTCCAAAAAGGCTGCGAAATTCGGTTGTGGGCACCTTTATTGTCTGGTTATTGGCACCATCATTTTATTGATAAATCATTCAATATCGTTTTACTTGTCCCTTAACTTATTTTTAATAACGTTTTAAGGCAGTTTTATAATTAGTTTGACATAATTGTTCGAAATAATGAGTTTATTTAATATTTTGTTCTTTCGGCTTGTCTAGTCAGTATACACTCACTTTTTGGAACAATGCGTTGACTGATTTGCTTGGCAACAAGTTGCATTCGACGGGAATGCTTTCCCATTGTTTCCTATTGAAAATTGGTCAGATCGGACTATGGGATCAAAATTTATGGCCAAAATATTATTTTTTGAAATGAACGAGAAAGGCACTATTGCCGCTAGGGTGATTAATCAGGATTTGTTTGACTGTGATGCATACCAATAAAACGTAAATCAATGAAAAATTAAAACCCATTTACCTAAAGTGCTATTTTAGACCTTTCTTATGTGATTTTTTTCAACATCCTCCTTAATGCACCTTAATGATGCCTCCCATCACTGCTAGGTGAATTGATTTGAGTTTTTTTAGCGCCTCCTGGCTTTTAGAATGAATAAACTATTCCTTGTCTTTAAATCTGGGTGGTTTTTTTTCATGCTTCTTTATTTTTAGCTATGTTTTCAAGGGTGCCCTCAACCGAACCACGAAATAAAAATGTCCAAAAATGTCAAATTTTCTAAATTGTCAATATTTTTTCTAAATCGATGAAATCATATTAATTTCTTTGCTAGTAGTAAGGTTATAAGTTTAGCTTACGATTGCTATGCAAATGTCGACATAAGATCAACCAGGGCCAAAGTTATGGACCAAATACAAAAGGGTGCCCACAACCGAACCTCCTCCCCTACTAAACCCATCGCGTGAGAGATAAAAACATTTTATTAAAAGAGATTATAAATTTTCTTTTTGTTCCGACCGAAATGAGTAATTTGAACATGTTTCTATACTAGTTCATGTTTGAGCTCGTCCCTGCGCAGAAGTTTAACAAAAGATGTTCTCTCGTTGGTTCGTTTCGTCTTAGGTGTGCTGCTTTTCTCGTGGTGTAATTTGACTATTTGCGTATTGCTGTACATTATGCAATGTACTGATGGAAATTGGTCGAAGTTGCTATTGTTAAGGAGAGAGAGTGCAATGAAGAAAAGGTGCTTGAGTCGCACAATTTATTTGACAATCGTTCTTATCCCACTTTTGTAAATTTTGGGCCGCAATTTAATATCTTTAATACACCCAGAGGCGCATCCACGTTCCATGTCGTGGGTAGGACAAATGACAGTTTACGCAACAGTTCTGGTGTTGAGAAATCGATGCACATATTACATATAAAAAATTTATAAAATAAAAAATATGAACATCCTGACATTCCAGACATAATCTTCACATAATTTATGAAATTCTCATCGATTTTCAAAATAAATATAGCTCTTCAACAAGAATTATTGTGCTAGTTGCTCTTTTAATCAAAACGATAATCAATGGAGGATAAGGAGAAGAAAATTATTTCAACAATCATTGCTACAAGACGGATAGTAATGTACGGGAAGTCGACTAAATACTTCAGTTCTTTTCCACACGGTTTTTGAGATTGAGTTTTTTTACGCTTTCGAGTTTTACCTGGCTTACACGAAACGAAACCGGAAATTACGTTCTACAAGTGCACGACCCATCAAGCACCTGCACTACTTATTCAACTTCACTGTCCTGCAACTAGTTAAAAAACACACACATTTGTCACCCGAAGGCTGCTGAACACTTTACTTGATACTTGATACTTGATGGGCTACAGTTCTTCGATGAACCTACGCCGAATGGAGTATCCTTCTCCACTGGACTCGATCCTGGGCCAATCGCTTCCAGTCGCCCTGAACATTAAGCGCCCTCAGGTCTTCTTCAACTGCAAAAAGCCATCGTGTACGCGGCCTTCCACGAAGCCTGCGGCCTCTTCCGGGTTCTCTACTAAATATTATCTTCGCTTGACGTTCTTCCGGCATACGAACAACGTGACCAGCCCACCGTAGTCTGCCGTGTTGTATAAGCTTAATAATATCCAGCCCTTTATACACCTGGTACAATTCGTGATTCATGCGACGCCGCCAGATATCGTTCTCCTGTTTACCGCCGAGTATTGTCCGCAGCACCTTACGCTCAAACACCTGAGAGCTCTCCGATCAGCCTTCTTTAACGTCCATGTCTCATGGCCGTATAAAGCCACCGGAAGAACCAGAGTAGTATACAGCGCAAGTTTTGTTTTCGTTTGCAGACTACGGCACTTAAGCTAGTTACGAAGTCCGTAATAAGCCCTATTTGCAGCTGCAATACGCCTTTTCACCTCGCGGGTAACATCATTATCGCAAGTCACGTTATCATTTGTACATGTTCCCAGATGTACAAATTCTTATACCACTTCAAATTTTGAATCGTCCAGCACCAATAATGAACCCACGTCGATTGCCAGCGACCATGTACTTCGTTTTGCTGGTATTGATCGTGAATCCAAACCTCGCTGTCTCCCTCTTAAAAGGCGCAAAAGCCTCTTCCACGGCACGGCGATCAATTCCGATAATATCGATATCGTCCGCAAATCCCAGGAGCATATGCGATTTTGTGATAATGGTACCGCTTGTTTGCACACCAGCTCTCCTAATCGCTCCCTCGAGCGCTATATTGAACAGTAGATTCGAGAGTGCATCACCCTGCTTTAATCCATCTAAGGTAACAAATGACGTCGATATTTCATCCGCAACCCTTACACTTGATTTCGATCCGTCCAACGTTATACGAATCAGCCGGAAAACCATGTTCAAGCATAATTTGCCATAATTCATTCCGTTTCACTGAATCGTACGCCGCCTTGAAATCAATAAACAGATGATGTGTCTGCAAGTTGTACTCCCGGAATTTATCAAGGATTTGTCTCAGGGTAAACATTTGATCCGTCGTTGATCGGCCCTCACGAAAACCTGCTTGGTATTCGCCGACGAAGGACTCTTCAAGCGGTCTCAATCTGTTGAACAGAATACGGGACATAATTTTGTACGCCGAATTAAGGAGGGTTATTCCTAGGTAATTGGGGCACTCCAGTCTGTGCCCTTTCTTAAAGAGAGGGCAAATGAGGCCGTCCAACCAGCTAGCAGGCATTTCCTCGTCTTCCCATATTTTCGACATAATATGGTGCAGAACTTCATAAAGCTGCTCACTGCCATGTTTGAGAAGTTCAGCCGGGAGCTGGTCCTTCCTCGCAGCCTTATTGTTTTTCAGCTCTTTAACAGCTTTTTTAACCTCATCTAGTGTAGGTGACTCCACAGCTTGTCCATCGTCGCTAATATTTATTCTGTTCACCGATGCACCGTCACTTCCTCCATTCAACAAAGTCTCGAAGTGTTGCTTCCACCTGGCAGCCACTTCAGTTTTATCTGTCAGCAAATTCCCTTGTTGGTCGTTGCACATGACGGGGGATGGCGTAGTCTTTCTCCGCACGCCATTGACAGATTCATAAACCTCCGCATATCGTTCTGCTCCATTTTTCCTGTGCCTCACTAACCACTTGTTCTTCATACTCTTTTTCTTTCTGCGGTGGATTCATTTTTCGGCTGCTCTTGTTTCCTTGTATCGATCTCTATTTGATCGGGTACCCGACACCAAAATCCGGCTTCTGGGCAACGTTCTTCTCGTCTGTCACTCTCTGACACTCCACATCGAACCAACCCGTCCTGGGTCGCCTGTGTGCAGTGCCTACCACTTCTGTTGTGCTCACCGCTCCATGGATCGACTCCCACAGATCGTTGATGTTGTCGCTAACGTTGATTGCACTTATCCGTTCGTCGAGCTTCTGGCGGTACTCAGCCGATACTCCTTCCGCCGACAATCGCTGGATATTGTAACGCATCGTTCGCTGTGATCTTTCGTTCGATACAGTTGACAACCGTGATCGAATTTTACTGACAACGAGGTAGTGATCAGAGTCAATGTTCGGACCTCTGAATGTCCGCACATCGATAACATCCGAGAAATGGCGCCCATCCACCAGAACATGGTCTATCTGGTTGCAAGTTTCACCATTTGGGTGTCTCCAGGTGTGCTTTCGGATATTCTTTCCTGCAAGGTAGGTGCTACTGATGGCCATCCCTCTGGCAGCAGCAAAATTTACCAGCCGTAGGCCGTTGTCATTGGTAGCCGAGTGAAGGCTCTCCCTACCAATTATGGAACGGGAAGAATCCACTCTACCTACCTGAGCGTGAGCGTCACCGATAACAATTTTCACGCCATGCTTTGGGTACTCTATATATGCTTTATCCATTCATAAAACGTGTCGACGGATTTTTCGTTTGTCGGTGCTTAAACGTTGATTAGGCTGTAATTGAAGAATTCGCCACGTATTATCAACACACAGATTCGTTCGTCAATGGGTTTCCATATCCCGTATCACTTGCTTCATCTGCTTGCTCATCACTATGAAACCAACTCCATACTCTGCTTTTCCACCGCCGCTGTGTATTTTATTATTTCAGACTAAGGCCGAAGTGGCCTGTGCGGTATGTAAGAGTCTTCTCCATTCGGCTCGGTCCATGGCAACACGTCGCCAGCCACGCAGTCTACGGAGGGTCCGCAAGTCATCTTCCACCTGATCGATCCACCTTGCCCGCTGCGCACCTCGCCTTCTTGTGCCCGTAGGATCGTTGTCGAGAACGCGGTGTGAACGATGGATGGTTCTTCGAACAGCTGATACAACTCGTGGTTCATTCGCCTCCTCCATGTACCGTCCGCCATCTGCACCCCACCATAGATGGTACGCAGCACTTTCCTTCGAAAACCTGAGTGCGCGTTGGTCCTCCACGAGCATCGTCCAGGTCTCGTGTCCGTAGAGGACTACCGGTCTAATGAGCGTTTTGTAGATGGTCAGTTTGGTACGGCGGCGAACTCTATTCGATCGAAGCGTCTTGCGGAGTCCAAAGTAGTCACTGCCGCTGTGATAGATGTTATACTTGAATGCAGTATTGGTCGTGGGGTCCACGGCTCGGAATTCACGTTCTCCGAATCTAGGCCATCGGACTTCTTGAATAGCAGCCATTCACCCAACCTTCTGCAGTTCACGAGCCAGAAGGCTCACTCGTCCAGGTTCATTTAGGGTCCTGACATTCCAGGTACCGAGTTTCCAATCATAGTCCTTATTTCGTTGACGGGTCGGTTGCCAAAAATAACGTTTTTTTTTTCTTCTATCTCCATTTTTCGTGGTATTTGAGAGGCTTCAGTAAGCTACCTTACCGGGGTCGCGTTACCTACATCGCGATGATGGGGCTGCCACCTTAGGTATAGCTGACACGATACAGCATTTCGTTAATCAGACGCTGGGTACCAGGCAGACGCTGTTTGAGCCGCACCTCCTGGTGAACAGACGCTCGAGGCGTACCTTCTCACTCTAGCTGAAGTCAGAAGGACAACAGTGCCCAGGCTGCACTACCAGCTAAGTACACAACCCTTAGCTGGCGGTCTTTTGTCATCGGACGACCCGTGGAAGCGTGAGATAGGGACTTGTGGGGACCAGAGCTCTGTTTGGCGCTCCTTCCTTGATGTCAACCCACCATTTTGCAGCCCACTGAACACTTTATAAATTAAATTAAATAAGAAAGGAGAAACTCTGGGCAATTATAAGTTACTGTTCAAAATGTTGTCTCAGTCATCATAAATATGATATTGAAGAGTTCTATGTTTTTTTTATTCAATCTTTTCTCCCTTCTACCTCTGACATTTTTAGTAATTTTTAATGACCCCGACTTTCAACTGATGGACAGTTTGTTGATATTCGGGCCGAAGTTGCTTCGTGAAGGTGAATATTTTATGCTCTGCTTGGCATAATCATGGGTAGGACCATGCCTTGACTGTCCCACCCACGAAAAATCGTGCGTAGGACATGTCCTACTTGTCCTACCCACTCCCGGCGCCACTATACATCCAAAGCATTTGGATAGTCCAACTACCGTGGCTCTACCAGTCAATCCCGGCTACGGTTGTTTTAAAAGCAACCACAGCACTCGTTGCGATCGATTTCCTAGAGCAATGTAGAAAACCACTGAAAGTAATATTTTATCGGACATTTATTATCTTAATAGTGAAAATATGTTTCTACCTCCGACTAATACTATTCCTTTTACCGCTTGTATTCTGCCTAGAAATCATTTTTCATGAGTACACTCAAACAAAAAATGTCTGGAGAGCAAGGTACTCCATTAATGTCAGAAACATAAGTTTAGTCAACCAATCAATTACATCTTAACACTTACAAATGTTTATTCAATGTTTATATTCACTTATATCACTTCTTTCCCTTTTCAACAAAATTGTCGAAACGATAGAGTCCATTTTCATGGGATAATTAGGCAACCCTTAAACTTTAATAAAAGACAGTTTCTTGCTTGACTTAAAACCTGGCCCCAAAAGAACTAACTCGATGCTTGAAGAGTGGTACCATGTGTATTAAGTTTTCGCATACGAACAACGAAGAAATATATTGAAATCCGACACACTCAGCTTGGGTGCATGTGCTCAGGAAAAACCCACCCTTTTCACGGCATTTTCTGACTGCATCTTCACTCGTCCATTCTTCATATATCACCGGCACATATGTAATAAATTTCGTGCTGTGAATAAATATCACTTCTTCTCACCGGCGGCGATGGCTGCAGCGCTGTGGGGCAGCAAGTGCAGGGCGAGAAAAAAATCGAAACTTACGACAGCCCAAGTGAAGCGGTTCTCCTGCTGCAAGGCCATCCTCGTGTCCAGAATGCGATTGGCACAAACCAAAGAAAAAAAAATGAAATCGGTAAAACCTAGGCACGTAAGAAACGCTTTTTCCTCGTTGGAACGGAAGTACGCTGCATGTTCGTCTCGCCAGGAGTGCAAAAGAAGGTAGGAAATGTATCGTAAATCGTTTTTCTTCCCATGCTGCCACGAATCGGATGCACTTATTCATACACATGTTGAAGGTACGGGGGGCGCCTTTTCGAGCCCCATCAGCAGGTTCCAAATGGATGTGGTCGGTCGGACTCGGACTGCACTGGGTACCACGGACGAAAAACGACCGAACCTGAGAGTTTGGGATGTTACAAGATGTTCGCACTTCTCTTTCTTTTGTACTTCTGCTGGAATTTTATATTTGCGGCATACCCGAGGAGTGGGGAAAACCTTCGCAGAGGAGCGTACAATAAAAAAGCAAGATAAATGCAGACGAAATCCGCAAGCAAGCTCATGCATATCATAATGTAGTGATGCTACAACGATGGGAGAGAATATTCATGGACATGTGATTTTGCGGCGGATGTCCGAAGGGTGCACAGATAGGTCACGCACTGGAAGACGTTGTCTTCGGCGATCCGTGGAGGGAGATTTATGCGAATACGTGATATGAGCGAGCAGACGGTTTTTGTTAGTGAGCCATATATGCAGAGGAGTTCCAATAATTTGAACAAACTCTTTGTACAAAACAAATGAAACTCATGGTACCAATCTGTCCCTATTCAAAATTTAAATTTCAAGTCAGAAAATAACAAATCGTAGATTTCAGCCTAGCTTCCAAAAATTGGATTGAAAAAGGATTAGATTAAGACTGAACCTGATTGATTTGACTTGACTTGATTGGATTTGGACTTGGATTTGATGGATTTGATGGATTTGGACTGGACTTTGGACTGACCTGGACTGGATTTGGATCTGACCTTTGGACTGATTGGACTGGATTTGGACTGGATCTGACCGACCTTTGACTGGATTTGGACTGACTGATGACTGACCTGATCTTGGATTGATTTTGATTGACTGGATTGACTGATTGGATCTGGATTGATTCTGGACTGGACCTGACTGACCTGACTGGACCTGGACCGGACTGGACCGACTCTGGACTGATTTGGACTGGATCTGGACTGATTTGGACTGGACTTGGACTGACTTGACTGGACTGGATTTGATTGACCTGACTGGATCTGACCTGGACTGGACTTGGACTGACCTGGACTGGATCTGGACTGACCTGGACTGACCTGACTGGATCTGGACTGACCTGACTGGATCTGGACTGACTCTGGACTGATCTTGGACTCGATCTGGACTGACCTGATCTGACTGGATCTGGACTGATTTGACTGACCTGGATTGATTTGACTGATCTGACTGGACTGGACTGACTGATCTGGACTGACCTGGACTGATTTGACCGATCTGACCGACTGGATCTGGATTGGATCTGGACTGACCTGGACTGGATCTGACTGGATCTGGACTGATCTGACTGGATCTGGACTGACCTGACTGACTTGGACCGGATCTGACTGATCTGGACTGATCTGGACTGGACCTGGATCTGACTGACTCTGACTGGATCTGGACTGATCTGACTGGATCTGGATTGACTTGATTGGATCTGGACTGGATTTGGACTGGATCTGACTGATCTGGACTGGATCTGGACTGACTTGACTGACCTGGACTGGACTGATTGACTGGATTGGACTGGATCTGGACTGGACCTGGACCTGGACCTGACTGACCTGGACTGACCTGACTGATCTGGATTGACCTGGACTGACCTGGACTGATTTGACTGGATCTTGGACTGACCTGGATTGACCTGATTGACTGATCTGGACTGGATCTGGATGGATCTGACTCGATCTGGACTGATTTGGACTGATTGGACTTGACCGACTCTGACTGGACTGGACTTGGACCTGGACCTGACTGACTGGACCGACCTGACCTGATCTGGACTGGACTGACTCTGGACTGGATCTGGACTCGATCTGGACTGACCTGGACTGACCTTGGACTGACCTGACTGACTTGGACTGGATCTGACTGGATCTGGACCGACTGGACTGGACCTGACTGGACCTGGACTGATCCTGACTGGATCTTGACTGGATCTGGACTGGATCTGGACTGGACTGACTGATCTGACTGGATCTGGACTGGATCTGACCTGATCTGGACCGGATCTGGACTGGACCTGGACTGACTTGGATCTGGACTGGATCTGGACTGGATCTTGACTGGACCTGACTGGACCTGGACTGACCTGACTGGATCTGGACTGGATCTGGACTGACCTGGACTGATCTGGACTGGATCTGACTGACTTGGACTGGATCTGGACTGGATCTGGACTGGATCTGGACTGACTTGACTTGACTGATCTGGACTGACTTGGACTGATCTGACTGGATCTGGACTGGATCTGGACTGACTGACTGGACTGACCTGGACTGACCTGGACTGGATCTGGACTGACCTGACTGGATCTGGACTGGATCTGACCGGATCTGGACCGATCTGGACTGGACTTGGACTGGATCTGGACTGGATCTGGACCGACCTGACTGGATCTGGACTGGATCTGGACTGACCTGACTGGACTGGATTGACTTGGACTGGATCTGGGACTGGATTCCTGGATCTGGACCTGGACCGACCTGGACTGGAATTTGGACCGGATCTTGACTGGATCTGGACTGGATCTGGACTGGATCTGGACTGGATCTGACCGACCTGGACTGACCTGGACTGGATCTGGACTGGATCTGACTGGACCTGGACTGGACCTGGACTGACCTGGACTGGATCTGACCGACTGGATCTGGATCTGGACTCTTGACCTGGATCTGACTGGACTGGATCTGACTGGATCTGACTGACCTGGACTGACCTTGGACTGACCTGGACTGGATCTGGACTGACTGGACTGGATCTGGACTGGATCTGACTGGACCTGGACTGACCTGACTGGATCTTGGACTGGATCTGGACTGGATCTGACTGACTTGGACTGGATCTTGGACTGGACTCTGACTGGACTGACTGACTGGATCTTGGACTGGACCTGGACTGACCTGGACTGATCTGGACTGGATCTGGACTGGACCTTGGGACTGACCTGGACCGGATCTGGACCGACCTGGATCTGACTGATCTGGACTGGATCTTGACTGACCTGGATCTGGACCGACCTGACTGACTTGACTGGATCTTGGACTGGATCTGGACTGGACCTGGACTGATCTGGACTGGATCTGGACTGACCTGACTGGATCTGACTGATCTGGACTGATCTACCTGACTTGGATCTGGACTGGACCTGACTGGACCTGACCTGATCTGACTGGATCTGGACTGATCTGGACTGGATTTGGACTGACCTGACCTGGATCTTGGACTGGATCTGGACTGGATCGGACTGGATCTGGACTGGACCTGACCGGATCTGGACTTGACCTGGACCTGGACCGACCTGACTGACTGGATCTGGACTGACTGGACTGATCTGGACTGACCTGGACCGGATCTGGACTGGACCTGGACTGGATCTGGACTGGATCTGGACTGGATCTGGATCGATCTGGATCTGGACCTGATCTGACCTGACTGACCTGACTGGATCTGGACTGACCTGATCGACCTGGATCGATCTGGACTGATCTGATCGATCTGGACTGACCTGACTCGATCTTGACTGGACCTGGACTGGACCTGGACTGACCTGGACTGGATCTGGACTGGATCTGGACCGGACCTGGAC
The DNA here is from genome assembly GCF_024139115.2 of Armigeres subalbatus. NCBI lineage: Eukaryota > Metazoa > Arthropoda > Insecta > Diptera > Culicidae > Armigeres > Armigeres subalbatus. The sequence goes on along the minus strand of NW_026943383.1, from coordinate 37,858 downwards.
TGACCTGGACTGACCTGGACTGGATCTGGACTGGATCTTGGACCGGACCTGGACTGGATCTGGACTGGACCTTGGACTGACCTGGACTGACCTGGATCTGGATCTGGACTGACCTTGGACTGGACCTGGACTGGACCTGGACTGGACTTGGACTGATCTTGGACTGGATCTGACCTGATCTGACTGACTGGATCTGACTGACCTGGACTGGACCTGACTGATTTTGACTGGACTGGATCTTGGACTGATCTGGACTGGATCTGGACTGGACCTGACTGGATCTGGACTGACTTGGGACTGATCTGGACTGGATCTTGGACTGGATCTGGACTGGATCTGGACTGACCTGGACCTTGGACCGACTTGGACTGACTGGACTGACCTGACTGGATCTGGACTGGATCCTGACTGGATCTGGACTGACCTGGACTGGACCTGACTGGATCTGGACTGACCTGGACTGGACCTGGACTGACCTGGATCTGACCTGGATCTGGATCGACTCTGACTGACCTGGACTGGACCTGGACTGGACCTGACTGGATCTGGACTGGACTGGATCTGACTGGATCTGGACTTGGATCTGGACTGGATCTGGACTGGATCTGGACTGACCTTGGACTGGATCTGGACCGACCTGGACTGACCTGGACTGGATCTGGACTGGATCTGGATCTGGACTGGATCTGACTGGATCTGGACTGACCTGGACTGGATCTGGACTGGACCTGGGATCCGACCTGGATCTGGACCTGGACTGGATTTGGACTGGATCTTGACGATTTGGACTGATCTGGACCTGACCGGACTTGGACCGATCTGACTGATCTGGACTGGACCTGGACTGATCTGACTGACCTGGACTGATCTGACTGGATCTGGACTGGATCTGGACTGACCTGGACTGGATCTTGACTGGACCTGGACTGGATCTGGACTGACCTGACTGGATCTGGACTGGACCTGGACTGGATCTGGACTGGATCTGGACTGGATCTGGACTGGATCTGACCTGGACTGGACCGACTTGGACTCTGGACTTGACTGGACCTGGACTGACCTGACTGGATCTGGACTGATCTGGACTGGATCTGGACTGGATCTGGACTGGATCTGACTGGATCTGACTGGATCTGGACTGGATCTGGACTGACTCTGACTGACCTGGACTGACCTGGACTGGATCTGGGACTGGACCTGGACTGGACTGGATCTTGACCGACCTGACTGACCTGGACTGGATCTGGACTGACCTGGACTGACCTGACTGGACCTTGGACTGACCTGGACTGGATCTGGACTGGACTGGACCTGGATCTGACTCCGATCAATCTTGACCGACCTGACCGATCTGGACCTGACTGACCTTGGACTGATCTGACTGGATCTGGACTGGATCTGGACTGGATCTGGACTGGATCTGACCGATCTGGACTGGATCTGACCGACCTGACTGGATCTGGACTGGATCTGGACTGGATCTGACTGACCTGGACTGATCCTGGACTGACCTGGACTGGATCTGGACTGACCTGACTGACCTGGACTGGACCTGGACTGGATCTGGACTGGATCTGGACTGACCTGGACTGGACCTGACCGATCTGGACTGGACCTGGACTGGACTGGACTCTGGACCGATCTGGACTGGATCTGGACTGACTTGACCGGATCTGGACTGACTGATCTGGACTGACCTGGACTGGATCTGACTGGACCTGGACTGACCTGGACTGGATCTGGACTGACTGACTGGATCTGGACTGGATCGACTGACTGGACTGACCTGGACTGATCTGGACTGGACCTGGACTGACCTGGACTGACCTGGACTGGATCTGGACCGGATCTGGACTGGATCTGGACCGATCTGGACTGACCTGACTGACCTGGACTGGATCTTGACTGATCTGGACTGACCTGACTGGACCGACTTGGACTGGATCTGACCGATCTGACTGGATCTGGACTGACCTGACCGGATCTGGACTGGATCTGGACTGGATCTGGACTGATCTGACCTGACTGGACTCTGGACCGACCTGGACTGGACCTGACCAGATCTGGACTGACTCGACTGGATCTGGACTGGATCTGGACTCGACCTGGACTGGACTGACTGGATCTGGACTGACCTGGACTAACGGATCTGGACTGGATCTGGACTGGATCTGGACTGGATCTGGACTGACCTGGACTGACCTGACTGGATCTGGACTGACCTGGACTGGATCTGACCGGATCTGGACTGGATCTGGACTGACCTGACTGGATCTGGACTGGATCTGGACTGACCTGGACCGATCTGACTGACTGATCTGGACTGGATCTGGACTGACCTGGACTGATCTGGACCGGACTGGACTGACCTGGACTGGATCTGACTGGATCTTGACTGACTGATCTGGACTGACTTGGACTGGATCTGGACTGACCTGACCGGACCTGGACTGGACCTGGACTGATCTGGACTGACCTGGACTGGATCTGGACTGGACCTGACTGACCTGGACTGGATCTGGACTGGACCTGATCTGGACTGGATCTGGACTGACCTGGACTGGATCTGGACTGACCTGACCTGGACTGGACCTGGACTGGACCTGGACTGACCTGGACTGACCTGACCTGGATCTGGACTGGATCTGACTGGATCTGGACTGGACTTGACTGGATCTGACCTGACCTGACCGATCTGGACCTGACCTGGACTGGACCTGGACTGGACCTGACTGACCTGGACTGATCTGGACTGGACCTGGACTGGATCTGGATCTGACTGGACTGACCTGACCGGATCTGGACTGACCTGGACTGGATCTGACTGGATCTGGACTGACTGGACTGACCGGATCTGGACTGACCTGACTGGATCTGGACTGGATCTGACCGACCTGACTGACCTGGACTGGACCTGGACTGACCTGGACTGGATCTGACTGGATCTGGACTGGACTGGATCTGACTGGACCTGGACTGGATCTGGACCGGATCTGGACTGACCTGACTGGACCTGGACTGGATCTTGGACTGACCTGGACTGGATCTGGACTGACCTGGATCTGACTGGATCGACTGACTGATCTGGACTGACCTGGACTGGATCTGGACTGACCTGGACTGACCTGACTGGATCTGGACTGGACCTGACCGACTGGATTGACCTGGACTGACCTGGACTGGATCTGGACTGGATCTGGACTGATCTGGACTGGATCTGGACTGACTCTGGACTGGATCTGGACTGACCTGACTGACCTGGATCTGGACTGACCTGACTGACCTGGACTGGATCTGACTGGATCTGGACCGACCTGGACTGACCTGGACTGACCTGGACTGGACTGGATCTGACCTGGACTGATCTGGACTGGATCTGGACTGGATCTGACCGACCTGGACTGGATCTGGATCTGACCTGACCTGGACTGGACCTGACTGACCTGGACTGGATCTGGACTGACCTGACTGGATCTGGACTGGATCTGGACTGGACCTGGACTGATCTGGACTGATCTTGGACTGGATCTGGACTGGATCTGGACTGGATCTGGACTGGATCTGGACTGGACCTGGACTGGATCTGACTGGATCTGGACTGACTGGATCTGACTGGACCTGGACTGGACCTGGACTGGATCTGGACTGACCTGACTGGACTGGACTTGACCTGGATCTGGACTGGATCTGGACTGACTGGGATCTGGACTGGACCTGGACTGGATCTTGGACTCGATCTTGACTGGATCTGGACTGGACCTGACTGACCTGGATCTGGATCAATCTGACTGATCTGACTGGATCTGGACTGGATCTGGATTGATCTGACTGGATCTGGACTGGATCTGACCGGATCTGGACTGACCTGGACTGACCTGACTGATCTGACTGACCTGGACTGGACCTGACTGGATCTGGACTGACCTGACTGGATCTGGACTGGATCTGGACTGACCTGGACTGACCGACTGGACCTGGACTGGATCTGGACTGACTGGACTGGATCTGGACTGACCTGGACTGGACCTGACTGGACCTGGACTGGATCTGGACTGGATCTGACTGACCTGACTGGACCTGGACTGACCTGGACTGGATCTGGACTGACCTGGACTGACCTGGATCTGACCTGACTGACCTGGACTGATCTGGACTGGACTTGGACTGGATCTGGACTGACCTGGACTGGATCTTGGACTGATCTGGACTGGATCTGGACTGGATCTGGACTGATCTGACTGATCTGGACTGACCTTGACTGATCTGGACTGGATCTGGACTGGACTGATCTGGACTGACCTGGACTGGATCTGGACTGGATCTGGACTGACCTGACTGACCTGGACTGGATCTGGACTGGATCTGGACCGGATCTGGACTGATCTGGACTGACCTGACTGACTTGACTGGATCTGGACTGACTGACCTGGACTGGATCTGGACTGGATCGGACTGACCTGACTGGATCTGGACTGGATCTGGACTCGACCTGGACTGGATCTGGACTGGACCTGACTGACCTGACCGACCTGGACTGGATCTGGACTGACTCCGACCTTGACCGACTGGATCTGACTGACCTGGACTGACCTGGACTGGATCTGACCGACCTGGACTGGATCTGGACTGACCTGGATCTGGACTGACCTGAACTGGACTGGACCTGGACCGACCTGACCGATCTGGACTGGACCTGACCGAATCTGGACTGACCTGACTGACTCTGGACTGGACTGGATCTGACTGACCTGGACCGGATCTGGACTGACCTGACTGACCTGACTGGATCTGGACTGATCTGGACTGGATCTGGACTGACCTCTGGACTGACTGGACCGACCTGGACTGACCTGGACTGGATCTGACTGGATCTGACTGGATCTGACTGACCTGGACTGATCTGACTGGACTGGACTGGACTTGGACTGGATCTGGACTGGATCTGGACTGGATCTGGACTGGATCTGACTGGATCTGGACTGGATCTGGACTGGATCTTGACTGACTGGATCTGGACTGGATCTGACTGGATCTGGACTCGACTCGACTGACTGGATCTGACTGACCTGGACTGACCTGGACTGGATCTGGACCGGATCTGGACTGGATCTGGACTGGATCTGGACTGGATCTGGACTGACCTGGACTGACCTGACTGGATCTGGACTGACTGGACTGGATCTGGACTGACCTGGACTGGATCTGGACTGACCTGGACTGACCTGACTGGACTGGACTGGATCTGGACCGATCTTGACCTGACTGACCTGGACGACCTGACTGACCTGGACTGGATCTGACTGGATCTGGACTGACTGGACTGACCGATCTGGACTGGACTGACTGGATCTGGACTGATCGGACTGACCTGACCGACCTGGAACTCGACTGGATCTGACCGGACCTGGACTGGACGACCTGGACTCGACCTGACTGGACCTGACCGGACCTGACCGACCTGGACTCGATCGGACTCCACCACCTGACTGACCTGGACTGATCCTGGACTGACTCGGATCTGACCTGGATCTTGACCTGGACCGATCTGACCTGACCTGGATCTGGACCTGACCGATTGGACTGGATCTGGACTGACTTGGACTCGGGATCTGGACTGGATCTTGGACTGGATCTGACTGGATCTGACTGAATTTCTTGACCTGGATCTGACTGGACTCTGGACTGACCTGGACTGACCTGGACTGACCTGGACTGACCAACGGATCTAACGATGGACTGGAATTTTGACTGACCTGGACTGATCGACTCTGGACCTGATCCTGGACTTGGACCTGGACTGACCTGGACTGGATCTGGACCGACCTGGATCAATCTTGGACTGGACTGACTGGATCTGGACTGACCTGGACTGACTGGACTGGACCTGGACTGGGATCTGGACTGACCTGGATCTGACCTGACCGGACCTGACTGGACTGGACCTGATCTAAATTGGATCTGGACTGGATCGGACTGATCCTGACTGACCAATTGGATCTGACTGGACCTGGACTCGACCTGGACTGGATCTGGACTGACCTGGACTGACCTGACCGATCTGGACCTGACTGGATTGACCTGGACTCGACCTGGACTGGATCGACTCCACTGACCGACCTGACTGACCTGGACTGACTCCTGACCGACCGGATCTGGATCTGGACTGACCTGGACTGGACTGGACTGACCTTGACTTGACCTGGACTGGACTTGGACTGGATCTTGGAATTTGACTCCTGACTGGATCTGACTGGATCTGGACTGGATCTGACTGACTTGGACTGGATCTGGACTGGACCTGACTGACTGGACTGACTTGGACTGGATCTGACTGGATCTGACTGGATCTGGACTGACCTGGACTGGATTTTGGACTGACCTGGACTGGATCTGGACTGGATCTGGACCGACCTTGGACTGACCTGGACTGACCGGACCTGACCTGGACTGATCTGACTGATCTGACTGACCTGGACTGGACTGGACTGGACCTGGACTGACCTGGACTGGATCTGACCGACCTGGACCTGACTGGATCTTGGACCGATCTGGACTGATCTGACTGATCTGGACTGACTTCGACTGATCTTGACTTGGATCAGCCGATCTGACTCAATTCGACGGACCGACTGATCTTGGGAATTGACCTGACTGGATCTGGACCTGACCTGGACTGGGATCTGGACTGAACTTTGGACTGGATCTGGACTGGATCCTGGACTGACCTGGATTCTGGACTGGGAATGGATCTGGACTTCGACCTGGACTGGATCTGGACTGGATCTGGACTGGACCTGGACTGGATCTGGACTGATCTGACTGGATCTTGGACTGACCTGACTCGACCTGACTGGATCTGGACTGGATCTGATCGACCGACCTGGATCGACTGGATCTGGACTGGACTTGACTGGACCTGACTGGAATTTGACTGGACCTGGACTAGATCTGGACTGGATCTTGGACTGGATCTGGACTGGATCTGGACCGAATTCTGACTGACTAACGCTGGATCGGACTGACCTGGACTGACTGACTGATCAACTGGATCTGACTGACCTGACTGACCTGGACTTGATCTTGGGACTGGACCTGGACTCGATCTGGAATTGACTGGACTGACCTGGACTGACTCTGACCGATCTGGACTGGATCAATGGACTGACTTGGACTGGACCTGACTGGAACTCTGGACCGGATCTTTGGATCGATCTTGGACTGACCTGGACCGACTCTGGACCTGATCTGGACCGACTCTTCGACTGACTTGGGGCTGACCTGGATCTGACCGGATCTTGACCTGGACTGGACTTGACCGATCTGGAATCTGGATCTGACTGGACCAAATGGATCTGGACCTGGACTGGACCTGGACTGACTGGATCTGGACTGACCTGATCTGAACCGATCTGGACCGGACCTGGGACTGGACTCAGAATTTGGACTGGAATTGGACTGGACCTGGACTGACCTGACTGACCTGACTGATCTCGAACTGACTTGACTGACTGGACTTGACCTGGATCTGACTGACTCAGATCTGAACTGAATTTTGGACTGGATCTGGACTGACCTGGACTTGACTTGGACTGGATCTGGACCACCCGACTCTGGATCTGACCTGGACTGGATCTGGACTGACCTGGGATCTAACTAATCTGGACTGGACCTGAATTAATCTGGACCAATTTGATTTGGACTGACCTAATTGGATCTGGACTTCAGATCTGGACTGGACCTGAACTGACCTTGGAATTGACTGATCTGGATCTGACTGACCTGGACTGGATCTTGGACTGGATCTGGACTGACTTGACTGACCTGGACTGACCTGACTGGGAACTTGACTGACTGACTGATCTGGACTGACCTGACTGACCTGACCTGACCTGAATCTGGACTTGGACCAGACCTTGAATGGATCAGACCTGATCTGGAATGGGACCTGACCTGGACCTGGACTTGGACTGACTCCACCAGATCTGAATGGATCTGGTCTGACCGGATCTTGGACTGGATCTTGGACTTGACCTGACCTGGACTTGGACCTGAACTGGAACGGACCTGGATCAGATCTGACCGATCTGGACCTGATCTGACTGGATCTTGGACCTGACCCACTGGACCTGGACTGACTGGATCTGGACCTGGGACTGACCTGGACTGGATCTGGACTGGACCCAACGAATTTGGAATGGACCTGACTGAATCGACTCAGACCTGATCTGAATTTGGACTGACTCCTGACTGATCTGGACTGGATCAGGACTGGATCTTGACTGGATCTGACCGATCTTGACCAAGACCAATTGACCCTGACTGACCTGACCGGATCTGACTGGGACCTGACCTTAGATTTGGATTGAATGGACTGACCTGACTTGGATCGAGACCTGGATCTGGACTTGGACGATCTGACTGAATCTGACGGGACTGGACTGACCTGGACTGGATTCTTGGGACTGATCTTGAATTGGACTTGGGACTGACTGATCTGGATCTGACTCTGGACTCCAATTGACCTGGACTGGACCTGGACTGGACCTGACTGAGATCCTGACTGACCTTGACCGGACCTGGACCGACCTGACCAGACCTGGACTGACCTGGACTGACCTGACTTTGATCTGGGACCTGACTGGACTGACCTGGACTGGATCTGGACTGGACCTGGACTGGAATTGACTGACCTGGACCGATCTGGACTGAATCTGGACCGGACTGGATCTGACCGACTCTGACCGACCTGACCGACTCTAACTTGACTGGACTGACCTGGACTGGATCTTGGACTGACCTTGGACCGGGACCTGGACTGGATCTGGACCAACCTTGGACTGACCTGCGATTCCTGGATCTGGACTGACCTGATCGACCTGGACTGATCTGGACTGACCTGACTGATCTTGGACTGGACCTGACTGGACCTGGACTGAATCTTTGACTGGATCTGGACTGGACCTGAACTGACCTTGACTGGACTCCACCGGATCTGGACTGGATCTAGACTGGATCTTGACTTGATCTGGACTGACTCTGACTGGATCTGGACTGGATCTTGAATTGACTTGGACCGAAGAATCTGGACTCGGACCTGGACTGGATCTGGACTGGATCTGGACTGGATCTTGACTGGATCTGGACTTCGACCTTGAATCGGACTTTGACTTGATCTGGACTGGATCTGGACTGGATCTGACTGACCTGGACCGATTTGGACTGACTTGACTTGATCTGACCTGATCAATCTTTAATTCGATCTTGGACTGATCGACTAATCGACCGATCTGACTGGACTTGGACTGGATCTGGACCGGACCTGACTGGACTTGGACTGACCGGGATTGGATCTAGACTGGACCTGGATCAATGACTGGACTTGATCTGACTTGATCGACCTGGACTGGATCTGGACTGGATCTGGACCGGATTCCACCTGACTTGACTCTGGATCGATCTTGGACTGGACCTGACCGGATCTGGACCGAATCTTTGGATCAACGGACTTGATCTGGATCGACTGACTCTGGACCTGATCTGGACTTGACCTGACTGGACCTGACTGGATCTGGAAAACTGACTGGACTGGATCTGGGACTGGATCTGGACTGACTTCCGACTGACTGATCGATCTGGACTGACCTGACTGGATCGTTGGACTGGACCTGGACTGGACTCTGACCTGACTGGATCTACCGACTTGATCTGACCTGACTTCGGATCTGGACTGGATTCACTGATCTCTGGACTGGGATCATTGGACTGATCTGGACTTGACTTGGACTGGATCTTTGGACTGACCTGACTGGATCTGGACTGGAACGGACTGGATCTTGACTGGATCTGGACTGACCTGGACTGGATCTGGACTGATCTTGGACTTGATCTGGACTGATCTTGGACTGGATCTTGAATCGGACCTGACTGGACCTGGAATTGGACCTGACTGGACCTGGATCTGACCTGGATCGACCTGACCTGGATCTGACTTGCAAAATCGATCTTGACTGGATCAATTGATCTGATCGATGGGCTTGAGATGTTTGATTGACTGATTGATTCTGGCCAAAAAAGTTGATCTTGACTGGAGGCCTGGATTTGGTTTTGATCTTGACCTGACTGTCGATGGGCCGTATCTTCAGTTGAAGACTGGATTTCCTCAGAATTGATCTGATTTGGATAGAGGTGGAAATTTGGATCTGGACAAATATTCTGGATCGATCTGACTAACTGACGTCGACCGTTGACTGAATCTGGATTCATCTGGACGGGAAGCCGACTGATAATTGACTTGATTGATCATTTCCGGTAATAAATTTTAGACTGGATCTGGATTGGATCTGACTTCGTTGTTGCCTCTTTACTCGGATCTGGATTTTCCAGCTTGATCTTGACTGATCGGATGGATTGACTGGATTTGGACTGAATTCAATTTGGGCAGCTACAGAAATGGGGTTTCAGGAAGACTGACCGGTGGAATTCGGTTTATCGCCACAAAAATGTTATTTTGATCTGTGTCAATTTGATATCTCCTGATAGGATGCAAGTGAGAAAAAGGATTGCCTGGATTTTTTCCACAACCGTAATTCCCATCATACCCTAGCATTTTTCCGAAGAGCTGAGATTTACATACTAATTGAGAAGATTAAGCTCCTAAATGAATAAATTTAATAAATTGCAGTTCTAAGTTGAGCACCGCACTGTTAGCCCTGGTGGGTCAATCGGCTCATATGGGGACAGAGATATATTAATTGCAGCCTCTGGAAGCCAATCAATCAACGAATCTCTGTCAGATGAACTATGTTTGGCTTGAACGAAAAATGCCATTTCTGTATCTCGCCTGTAGTAAGTACGAGTGCGGGAAGTAATCAAAGAAGGTTCTTCACGACAGCCACAATGAGGAAAAACCATATTTCATTAAAACTGCTGTCTGTTGTGGGACCCTGATATATATAAATTTATGAATACTCGTCCGTAGGTCGTCGCACATTTGATGGACCTGTGAAGGAGGTCACCTATGTTTCCTTTGCAATGGAACATAACTGATTCACGTTCATACCCGGTCAAGTGTGCTCGGAGGAAGGTTGCATTTTTGTTTTGCTAGAATCGTAAATTCCTACGGGCATCCAAATGGACCACGACATACGCTTGAATTTGGACAATAAAAATTAGGCTAAGTAGCATTGCACCAATCAGCTTGATCGATCCATTTGATGGCTGATCGTACAGCTTGAACATCAGGATCATGTTTCGATCCTCGTTTCGGTCAATAAGCTGTCCTCGAAACCCCCACAAAAGGATTATTTTATTTGTACTTTTACATGAACGATGTTAATTTTATCCGAAATAATTATCATATCGCACGCTGACGTATTACACGTCTTTGCTGATTATAAAATGCCCAAGGATGATAATGTTTTTACAAGTTGGCTACTGAGATTTTGTGTGTGGTTTCCGTTAATTTCGGATGGTAATCTAGGTTTCTGTACAATGATCCCTTGTTCCAGTTAGTACGAAAGGTTCTATATCATCAAGGAATGTTTTTTGTACACAGTAGTATCAAACGTGACGACGACCGTGAATGTGGATTTTTTTCAACTACTATTTATCTGGAAGGCTCTATGCCATAGGATTAAGCCGGAATCATGTCAGCAAAAGGGTGGTGGACGAAGACCTGATCATTGGTTGTCGCCAACTATCAACTCTAGTACAAGGGGCATGTGTGTGAGGTCAAGACCTGCTTGTATTTTACCTCAATTCGACCCTGAGGATGTTCCATGCGAAGGGCGTACCTGCATGAAAGCTAGTAGCAGGAGAACTTGCCAGGTGGGGTCCAAGAGCTAGGCATGCAATGAATTTGCAGCAGTTAGTGAAATCATGCATGTTTCTAGAAGATCGACTGCATGGAATTGTGTCGATAGCGCCTATGTTATTTTCATGTGTCGATGTTATCACATCATGATGAAAGTGCTCGATAGTTGAGAGATGAAGGAACACCGCATTTTTCCAAATGTAATTCCTACGAATCACTCTAGGACATAAAGAGTTGAGATTTATAAACTAGGTGCAAACAAGATGAACGATGCCGATCCAATATAAAATTGAAATTTAATAAATGCTTTCTGGTAGTTTCTGAACTGAGAGAAATTTGAAAGAGCCCCTGAAGTAGGAGTACTCTACATGTTCATTGGTCCGAATGTATGCAGCCATTTTCGGGGAATGTTAGCCCTTAATAAACGAATTCTCCATTTGGACGGGCGTGTTTGAGGTGTCCGGGCTTAATCTTCTGTGATGAAAAAAATGTATAATTTGCTTCGTCACCGACGGAAATCGCTTCAGACACCAATCATTTTATTTGCAAAGGAAGGTCTCCCACCAGCATGCGAGGAAAACTATACCTCCTCTGAAGGGTCAATCAGGTCGAACAAACTCCAAATAGGTAAAAGATCTATCCGGAAGTTCCCGAATTCTTGTGAAAATCCTCCGAGAATTCTCCGAGAATTTGAGGCTGAGGACTAAAGCGTCGAAGGTCAAAAGGTTCAAGCGACAAAGGTTCGAGGAAGGGTCAAAGGTTTGAAGACAAAAAGGTCTGAAAGCAAAAACTGACTCAAAAGGTCGAATGGATTAAAAGGTCGAAAGGACGAAAGGCCAGCGACGACTTCCCCTTTCATTTTTCTTTCTTTACTTTGTAATTTCTTTTCCTCTTAAATTTATGCTGAATATATTTCCTTCCTTGATTCTCTATCGTACGCTTTTAAAACTTCTTATTACTTCATAAAATGCTTCCTTCTTCCTGCCCGGATATTTAAAATTTTATTTATTTCTTAACCTTCTGGTACTCCATGTCTTCTGATCCATTGGCTTCATCTTTACATTTTTTTCTATATCATCATTTTGCCTTCTTTAATTTTACTAAGCTTACCTTTTTTTATTCAAATATTCTTTTTCTTCTTTGCTCGTTAGCTTTTCTCCTTATTGGAGCAAAGGTGTCTTTCTTTATTATTTCTTCTCTTCTTCTTCTCTCATAACAATTTTTTTTATTCCTCCGTTGCTCTGTTTCTCCTTCTCTTTTTACTTTCCCTTTTTTCCTTTACCAGTTCCTCCTTCTCGCACCTTTTTCCTTTTTTTTATTCCTACAATTTCATCCGAAATTCTTTCTTCCTTTTCTCCGGAAGTTCCTGCGGAATTCCTCCGACGTTCCTGGTGGAATTCTCCGGAAGTTCCCAGGAGTTCGGAAGTTCCTGCGGAATTCTCCTCCGAAGTTCCTTCCAGGAAACCTTTTCTCCGGAAGTTCCTCCTGTGAAATTCCTCCGAAGTTCCTCCGGGAATCTCCCTAGAGTTCCTCCGAAGTTCCTGCGAAATTCCTCCCTGAAGTTCCTGCGAAATTCCTCCGAAGTTCCTTCCATGGAATTCCTCCGGAAGTTTCCTAAGGGAATTCTCCGAAAGTTCCAGTGGAATTCCTCCGAAGTTCCTGAGGGAATTCCTCCTGAAGTTCCTGCGAAATCTCTCCGGAAGTTCCTGCGGAAATTCTCCGGAAGTCTTGCAGGAAATTCCTCCAGTGAAATCCTGTGGAAATTCCTCCGAAGTTCCTGCGGAATTCCTCCGAAGTTCCTGGTGAAATTCCTCCGAAGTTCCTGCGGGAATTCTTCCTGAAGTTCCTGCGGGAATTCCTCCGGAAGTTCCTGCGGGAATCTCCGAAGTTCCTGCGGAAATTCCTCCTGAAAGTTCCTCCTTGGTGGGAATTCCTCCTGAAGTTCCTGCGGGAATTCCTCCGGAAGTTCCGGAACCTCCTGAAGTTCCTAGTGGAATTCCTCCGAAGTTCCTGGGAATCTCCTCCGGAAGTTCCTGCAGGAATTCTCCTCCGAAGTTCCCTGGAATTCTCCGAAGTCTTGGCGGGAATTCCTCCGAAGTTCTTGCAGGGAATTCCTCCGGAAGTTCCTGCTGGTGGAATTCCTCCGGAAGTTCCTGCGGAATTCCTCCGGAAGTTCCTTGCGCGAATTCTCCTCCGGAAGTTCCTGCGGGAATTCCTCCGGAAGTTCCTGCGGGAATTCCTCCGAAGTTCCTGCGGAATTCCTCCGAAGTTCCTAGGGAATTCTTCCGGAAGTTCTGTGAAATTCCTCCGGAAGTTCCTGCGGAATTCCTCCGAAGTTCCTGCGGAATTCCTCCGGAAGTTCCTGGGAATCTCCCGGAAGTTCCTGGGAATTCCTCCGAAGTTCCCATGGAATCCTCCGAAGTTCCTCCGGGAATTCTCCTGAAGTTCCTGCGGAATTCCTCCGAATTCTTGCGTTCCTCCGCAAGTTCCTGTGCGGAATTCCCTTCCGGAAGTTCCTGCGGGAATCTCCGAAGTTCCTGGTGGAGTTCCTCCGGGAAGTTCCTCTCCTGGGAATTCCTCCGGAAGTTCCTCTGGAATTCCTCCGGAAGTTCCTCCGGGAATTCCTCCGGAAGTTCTCTCTTCTGAAAGTTCCTCCTGAAGTTCCTCCGGGAATTCCTCCGCAAGTTCCTCTGGAATTCTCCGAAGTTCCTCTGAATTCCTCCGGAAGTTCCTCCGGAAATCGGGAATTCCTCCGAAGTTCTCCTGGAAGTTCCTCCTCTCCGAAGTTCTCTGGAATTCCTCCGGAAGTTCCTTTCTCCGAATTCTCCGGAAGTTCCTCCGGAATTCCTCCGAAGTTCCTCCGGGAATTCCTCCGAAGTTCCTCCGGGAATTCTCCGAAGTTCCTCCGAATTCCTCCGAAGTTCCTCCGGAATTCCTCCGAAGGTCCCCCCGGAATTCCCTCCGGAAGTTCCTCCGGGAATTCCTCCGAAGTTCCTCCGGGAATTCTTCCGAAGTTCCTCCTGGAATTCTCCGAAGTTCCTCCGGGAATTCCTCCGAAGTTCCTTCCTGGGAATTCCTCCGAAGTTCCTCCGGAATTCCTCCCGGAAGTTCCTCCGGAATTCCTCCCGAAGTTCCTCCGAATTCCTCCGAAGTTCCTCCGAATTCTTCCGAAGTTCCTCTGGACCGGGAAGTTCCCTCCGAAGTTTCCCAGTCTTCCGGGAATTCCTCCGAAAGTTCCTCCGGGAATTTCTCCGAAGTTCCTCCGAATTCTTCCGAAGTTCCTCCTGGGAATTCTCCGGAAGTTCCTCCTGGAATTCCTCCGGAAGTTCCTCCGGGAATTCCTCCGAAGTTCCTCCTGAATCCCTCCGAAGTTCCTCCGAATCCGGAAGTTCCTCCGGGAATTCCTCCGGAAGTTCCTCCGGAATTTCCTCCGAAGTTCCTCTGGTCCCTCCGGAAGTTCCTCCGGGAATTCTCCGGAAGTTCCTCCGGGAATTTCTCCGGAAGTTCCTCCTGGAATTCTCCAGGAAGTTCCTCCTGGAATTTCCTCCCGGAAGTTCCTCCGAATTTCCGTTTCTCCAGAAGTTCCTTCCGGAAGGAATTCCTCCGAAGTTCCTCCGAATTCCTCCGAAGTTCCTTCCTGGGAATTCTCCGAAGTTCCTCCGGGAATTCATTCGAAAGCCCTCTTCCGAATTCCTCCTGGGAAGTTCCTCCGGGAATTCCTCCGGAAGTTCCTTCCGGGAATTCCTCCGGAAGTTCCTCCGAATTCTCCGGAAGTTCCTCCTGGGAATTCCTCCGAAGTTCCTCCGGGAATTCCTCCGGAAGTTCCTCTGAATTCCTCGAAGTTCCTCCGAAATTCCTCCGAAGTTCCTCCGGGAATTCCTCCTGGAAGTTCCTCCGGGAATTTCCTGAAGTTCCTTCCTGAATTCTCCGAAGTTCCTCCTGGGAATTTCCTCCGAAGTTCCTCCTGGAATTCTCTCCGGAAGTTCCCTCCGGGAATTCCTCCGGAAGTTCCTCCGGAATTCCTCCGAAGTTCCTCCGGGAATTCTCCGAAGTTCCTCCGGGAATTCCTCCTGAAGTTCCTCCTGGAATTCTCCGAAGTTCCCTCCGGGAATTCCTCCTGAAGTTCTCTCCCAGTTCCGAATTCCTCCGGTTCTCCGAATTCTCCGAAGTTCCTCCGAAGTTCGGGAATTCCTCCGAAGTTCCTTCCGGGAATTTCTCTCCGAAAGTTCCTCCGGAATTCCTCCGAAGTTCCTCCGAATTCCTTCCGGAAGTTCCTCCGAATTCTCCGAAGTTCCTCCTGGAATTCCTCCTGAAGTTCCTCTGGGAATTCTCTCCGAAGTTCCTTCTCTGGGAATTCCTCCGAAGTTCCTCCAGGAATTCCTTCCGAAGTCTCCTTCCGGGAATTCTCTGAAGTTCCTCCGAATTCCTCCCGGAAGTTCCTCCGGAATTCCTCCGGAAGTTCCTCCGAATTCTCTCCGAAGTTCCTCCGGGAATTCCTCCTGGAAGTTCCTCCTGGAATTCCTCCGAAGTTCCTTCCGGAATTCCTCCGAAGTTCCTCCTGGAATTCCTCCGGAAGTTCCTCCTCCGAATTCCTCCTGAAGTTCTCTGGGAATTCCTCCGAAGTTCCTCCAAGAGTTCCTCTGGAATTCCTCCGAAGTTCCTCCGGAATTCTTCCGGGAAGTTCCTCCGAAGTTCCTTCCGGGAATTTCCTCCGGGAAGTTCCTCCGGAATTCCTCCGGGAATTTCCTCCGAATTCGGAAGTTCCTCCGAAGTTCCTCCGGAAGTTCCCTCCGAAGTTCTCCTGGAAGTTCCTCCGGGAATTCCTCCGAAGTTCCTCCGGGAATTCCTCCGAAGTTCCTCCGGAATTCCTCCGAAGTTCCTCCGGGAATTCCTCCTGGGAAGTTCCTCCGAATTCCTCCGAAGTTCCTCTCCGGAATTCCTCCGGAAGTTCCTCTGGGAATTCCTCCGGAAGTTCCTCCGGGAATTCTCTCCGAAGTTCCCTCCGGGAATCTCCTCCTGAAGTTCCTCCCGGAATTCCTCCGGAAGTTCCTTCCGGGAATTCCTCCGAAGTTCCTCCGGGAATTCCTCCGAAGTTCCTCCGGGAATTCCTCCGAAGTTCCTCCGGGAATTTCTCCGGAAGTTCCTCCTGGGAATTCCTCCGAAGTTCCTCCGGGAATTCCTCCGAAGTTCCCTCCGAATTCCTCCTGGAAGTTCCTCCGGAATTCCTCCGAAGTTCCTCCGAATTCTCTCCGGAAGTTCCTCCTGGAATTCCTCCCCTGAAGTTCTCCAACCTCTCCGGCCCGAATTTCTCCCGAAGTTCCTCCGGGAATTCCTCCGAAGTTCCTCCCGGAATTCCTCCGAAGTTCCTCCGGGAATTCCTCCGAAGTTCCTCCGGGAATTCCTCCGAAGTTCCTCCGGGAATTCTCCGAAGTTCCTCTTCCGGGAATTCCTCCTGGAAGTTCCTCTCGGAATTCCTCCGAAGTTCCTCCGGGAATTCCTTCCGAAGTTCCTCCTGGGAATTCCTCCGAAAGTTCCTTCCGGGAATTTCCTCCGAAGTTCGTCTGGAATTCTCCCGAAGTTCTCCGAAGTTCTCCGGGAATTCCTCTGAAGTTCTTCCGGGAATTCCTTCCGAAGTTCCTCCGGGAATTCCTCCGAAGTTTCTCCTCCGAATTCTTTCCGAAGTTCCTCCGGGAATTCCTCCGAAGTTCCTTCCTGGGAATTCTCTCCGAAGTTCCTCTGGGAATTCTCTCCGAAGTTCCTTCCTGGGAATTCTCCGGAAGTTCCTCCTGGTTCCTTCCGGAAGTTCCTCCGGGAATTCCTCCGGAAGTTCCTCCGGGAATTCCTCCGGAAGTGGAACTGATTGTATCTGTTTTTAAAACCTACTAGCGAACATGGTTTTGCAGTTCACTCCTCATAAATTAGTTTGGATATTCACGTGATGAACTTATAAATAATAAAATATCACGATTATAAAGAAGTAAAAAAAAATTTGGGATGATCCTCCAAGAATTCCTAGGAAAGCTCCTCCAAGAATTTGTCCTGGAATTCATGCAAAAGTTCCATCAGAATTCCTTCCCGACTAAAGCTTGACTAAAATTCGACATGGAGTGAAAACTACACGATTTCCGCCGTTTTACTCTTCGAAATACGAAACAGATAATAATTCACACGCTCGCACAACGCACAAAAAATGCATCATACTTTCAGTCAAACGCTCCACAACCAACTCAAACTTAAAAAACTGGCAAACCTGCCGCCCGGTATTGCGATGCGGTCAGCATTCCTGGACGGTATCCTACATGACGGCTACCCATATGAGGTGACAGTAAAAAAGGGACCATCAGAATAGGTACTCGCTTCTGGATCATCTCTCCTTCATCTCCTTCACATCAGGATTGTATGATCACTGCCACACGCTGCGTCCCATCATCCCGGCGACTCTGTCCTCAGCTCTGTACATATCCGTTTGAAAACCTTTCTTTGAGGGGGTGGGTGGAATGCATGCTATAAAACAGGCTGCTTCTGAACGCAAGTTGTCGAAAGGATAATATCCTCCCTGCCAGCGCGTGCAGCTCCTCCTGTTTGCTCAGTTTTGGGAGGAGTGAGCCACCGAAGCTTTGAAATGAAACGGCCAAAGTGTAGTAAAAAACAGAAGGGTCAGTGAATTGAATATAATTTTTAAAAGATGTTGAAATTGTAATACTCGTGTTGATGCCTCCTCGGACGGCCGGTAATGGTGGTGGAAAAGTGCCATAACGGCCGGACACAGGAGTTCTTCGGCATAGATGTACCTCCTCCGGTGTATTCGCCTCCAGTTGGGATGATCCGGCCCTTTCATCTCCTGCTGGCTGCAGGACACAGCCAAAGGCATGAGAGGTAAGGAAATGGAATGATTTTATCTTCTGATTTGATTTTTCTCGTTTTGTCTCTCCTCCTCTGCTTTTGGGTCGTTTTTCCGGCTCCTCAATGTATGGGATGAATGTTATTTTTATCGAAAGGTTTGATGTCGGTTGCATGTGGTGAAATTATGATAGCCGCAACATTCGTACGAGCGGACTGTTGAATGGACCGTAACAAAATATGGCATGCCAAAATGGGCAAGCAGTCAGGAAAAAGGACCAAGTGGACGAAATCTAATCAATATGAAAAGTTTTTTCCTGCAATTTCCAACCAACCTATCATATTACCTTTCAGGGGGTTATTTTTCTTTCTTCGGGAAGGAATCGTTACAGTCTGTCTTCCCATAAACTTTTGACCGGAAATCGATTGCATTGACTGATGGGCTCCCACGGAGTCATGTCCCAATCAAGGGAAATTCAAAGGTGCACGGGTTCGGTATCAAACGGCAACAAACTGCGCGTATATCAGTTCTCATGGCAGCTTGTTAAATCTACTGAACGCTCTGTACAATTCTGTCAATAAAGCTCCAATAAGGAAGCGATAAAATGTATCCTAATGCTAACAAATTGCGTTGGAAAGGGGATGCCGAGAGTAAGGATACGATTCGTTCAAGGAGATTTTTTCTCGTCTAGCTTCTACAGAGCGCTTGCCGAGCTTACATTTCTTTAAATGTTTATTTAAACCAGTTCTACTGGCGAGGGTATGTGAAACCAACCGTGACTTTTGAACAATATGGCGAATGTATTCGCTCGTATAGTGTCTGAGACTGCCTCAAAACAACACTCAGGCTTTACTTTACCCAGTGGATTGAGATCCACTACGATGGTAACTTCATTATTTTCGCAGCTAAGCAGCCCTCTTTAATTTGGTCATCTTGTCAAGAATGTTGTGATGGGGTTTACAGGAGTTCTATTGAACTTTGTATATAGAAGCCAAAGATCCTAAGCAACCTCATCGTGGTGTTATGTGTGGGGTTTTTAATAGTCCTGATTCCTGACACGCAGGCCTCTCTGATCAGTGTGAAAGATATCATTTCTCTAGTAGGTCGGCAAGCTCATTTGACTAGTTTGTTCATCACTTTTCCAGAAGACTAATTCACTTCTTACATATTTTTTTGTCGTAAGCGTTTCAAGCACCCCTGATAGTTAGCAAACATAACACCAGCCTCAAACTATGTGCCGACCTTTCAAGACAGTTATTCAACCATTGTTCTAAGCTTTCTGGCTCTCACAAACATTCCTCGTGGAAGACGTTTGAGGAACTGAGTTGCAGATGCAGAAACAAACGCTACAAACTACTTGGAACCATACTCCTGAGGGCAGATAACCTCATCCAGCATCGTCTCTAGATGTTTACGCTATACCAAGACAAACTCTCATGGCGGAATGGTCAAGGCTGAATGGTTTCGACTCAATAGAAAGTGGCTGACCTTGGGTTTGGGGTTCCAAACATTGTAGTCAATTAGAAGTACGAAGTGAAGAATGCAGCTCCTCTTCCAATGGGTTTCGGTAGACGTTAAGCAAGATGTGGTTTCCATATTATCAACTTGGAGGCGTTTGTGTGTTGTGTTATCAACACCGACTCAACGTTTTCGTTTTTTCTGCCTGGCAAACACCATTCCACTAGTCCTATTGCTTGGGCGGAGCACCAGAAAACGCTACACAGGGGACCGCAGCCCCTGCTTTTAACAATCCGACATCGATTCTGGCCCTTCGGGAGCCGCAGTTGACTACGCAAAATAGTTCACTCGAGCGTCACCTGTACCAGACTGAAGCCACACGTATTGTAGTAGCTGATAGGAAACCTCACACACGATTGTATCACCGGCAATATCGCATTCAAAAGTGTTGGAATGTACTTCTCCAATTCGATGTATCTGTGATCGGGATCACGATTCTCTCAGCCAGTCAAATGGTACATTTCCCTTTCGTTGCCACAAAGGCAGCAGTCCCGAAGAAGAAAGCGGAACGTGCACGATTGTGCTAACGTACTAAAGGATGGCGCCAAGAACGGTAGAATGGCAAACCGTGGAAAGCCAGCGAGAGCAGAGGAAGAAGCAGAAGGTGACTGTGGAAAGAAGAAGGAACAGAAGAAGAAAGAAAACGTCGATCTCCTCAGGAGAGGGGTCAAGGGCGACGCCCTGATCATCGAAGGGAGCGACAGGACGACGTATGCAGCAATCCTCAAGGGAAAGTAAGAGAAAACCCGGATCTCAAGGACTTGGGAGAGAAAGTGGTAGTGAGGACTAGGCGCACCCAGAAGTGGGGGAGTTGCTGTTCGAGCTGGAAGAAAGATCCAACAATCAAAAGCTTCGGCCTTCCGGGAGCCTGTCTGCCAATTCCTTGGGCAGTGAAGCAAACGTAAGAGCCTTACACAGGAAGCAGTAGTCGAGTGCAGAGACCTGGACGAGATTACGTCGGAAGACGAACTGAGGGAGGCTCTTTGTCTCACAAATGTATGCTGAGTGAGGTGCAGATGACGATCCGGTTTAGGAAAGCGCACGGTGGTGGCCACAAGTAGCAGCGATATTGATTACCAGCAGTTGCTGCCAACAAAATGGTGGAGGTGGGCAAGGTGAAAGTCGGATGGTCGGTGTGCCTGTTGAGACTTCACCTGCGGGTCACTAAAGAGATGGAGAGATGTTTCAAATGCATGGCGTTTTGGACACCAGGCGCGAAATCTGCAAAGGTCCGGATAGATCCGGTCTATGTAGAAAATGTGGCGAAGAAGGACACGTTGTTAGGGGACTGTACGAAGCAACCGCGATGCCTGCTCTGCAAACCGGAGGACGGAAACGACCATACGACGGTGGCTTCCAATGCCCTGCATACAAGAAGGCGATGGCGGGCCGAGATTAAATGGAGATCATCCAGTTGAATCTCAATCATTGCGACACCGCACAGCAGCTGTTGTGGCAGTCGACAACAGAAGCAATGCGACGTGGTAATTATTGCTGAGCCGTACCGGATCCCTTCTGGACAACGGCAACTGGGTGGCGGATGCCATGGGGATTGCGGCTATCCAAGTGATGGGCAGATTCCCTATCCAAGAGGTGCGTAGACATGCTCAACGAAGGTTTTGTTGTCGCCAAATCAACGGGATCTTTCGTGTGTAGCTGCACGCACCCCACGGTGGGACTTTAGAGCAGTATAACAGGATGCCTGATGGCACTCACGGAGAAGCTGATCGGCCTTAAACCCGCAATCATCGGCGGCGACTTCAATGCTTGGGCAGTGATTGGGGAGCAGGCTGACCAACGCCAGAGGTTACAGTTTGCTGGAGGCGCTTGCAAAGCTGGAAGTCAGACTGTGCAACGAAGGTACCTTTAGTACATTTCGCAGAGACAGCAGGGAGTCCATCATTGACGTGACGTTTTGCAGCCCGGGTCGCTGGTGAGAAACATGAACTGGAGAGTTTGTGAGGACTACACCCATAGTGATCACCAAGCTATCCGGTATAGTGTTGGAACACGGCTACCGACGACGCGAGAGGGATAAGGACTACCGGGCGAAGATGGAAAACGAAGGACTTTGATGGGCAAGGAGCTATCGAAGCACTTCGAGTTGACAGCGGCGCAATAAATCTGGAAGCAGATGAACTGACGGAAACGTTAGCGAGGGCTTGCGATGCGTCGATGCCAAGAAAAACTGGAGCCATTAGACAGCCGACGCCCAAATTACTGGTGGAAACGAATCTCTGCCAATCTTCGTGCTGCCTGTCTCCAGGGCCAGGAGACGTTTTCAGAGGGCAAGGTCTGAGAACGGTAAGAGAAGAACGTAAGATAGTTTTCCGGGAAGCTAGAGCGGCTTTCAAACGGGAGATCAAAGTCAGCAAGTCCAACTGCTTCAAGCAGTTGTAGTTTAGAAGCTGACGCTGATCCTTGGGGCACGCTTATCGGGTGGCAATAACGAAATCAAGGGTCCAAAGCGACGCCAGCGGAGATGTGTCCGGACAAGCTGAAGATCATCGTGACGGTCTTTTCCCGCAACATGATTCTACGATGTGGCCGCCTGCACTGTACGAAGATGAAGACCGTGTCACCATTGCAGGTATGCAAGTCTCCAACGACGAGCTGTCATCAGTGGCGAAAGGTCTGAAGAAGAAGAAAGCTCCGGGTCCGATGGAATTCCAAACGTGGCTTTAAAAACTGCGATACTGGCGTTTCCAGATTTGTTCAGGATGGTGCTGCAGAAATGCTCTAGCAGATGGTTACTTTCCGAATAAGTGGAAGATTCAGAAACTGGTGTTACTGCCGAAACCAGGAAAACTGCTGGGGAAATCCAGCTTCTGTATAGGCCCATATGCCTGCTGGATACACTAAAGCTTTCTGGAAAGGATTATTCCACAGGCTGACGCAGTTCACGGAGGGTGAGATCGGCTTGTCGGAGAAAGCAGTTTGATTCCTGGAAAGGCAGATCGACGGTGGATGCAATTAAGGCAGTCGTTGAAGCTGCAGAGAAACCTCCAAGGAAAAGAGGTGCGGCAATCGGTTCTGCGCAGTAGTAACAATTGACATCAAAACGCGTTCAACAGTGCCAGGCTGGGGAGGCCATCGCCGTCGCGCTGCATGGAATGCGGGTTCCTGGCTTATTTGTGTAGAATCCTTAAGAGCTACTTCTGAAAACCGGATTCTGGCTCCACGATACGAACTTCGCCGGGGCAGAAGTCGATTAGGGTTACGGCGGGTGTTCCGCAAGGTCTATACTTCTGGCCTCCAATGTTGTGGAACGTTATGTACAACGGAGTGCTAAAGCTGAAGTTACCCAAAGGCGTGCAGATCTTCGGATTCGCGGATGATGTCGTTCTAACGATAACCGGAGAGTCGCTGGAAGAGGTAGGATATGCTGGTGGCGGAGACGACCGACGGTGCTGAAAACTGGATGAAAGTGGGCCAAGCTGCAGCTTGCTCACCAAACGGAAGTGATGCTGGTCAGCAACCGCTGAATCATACAGCGAATGCAGATTATCGTCGGAGAGCACGACATACCGTCCGTGCGGGCTTTGAGACATCTAGGAGTGATGATCGACGACCGTTTGAATTTCCAACACCCATGTCGACTATTCCCTGCGAGAAGGCGGCAAAGATGGTCAGTGCGCTTGCATAGATCATGCCGAACGTTGGCGGACCGGAGAGGCAGCTGTAGGCGTCTTCTGGCGACCGTATCATCCTCAATACTTAGGTACGGCGTTCCAGCTCTGGGGAGTTGCTGCGCTCAAGACGAAACGTAATCGCAGGAAGTTGAATAGCGTGTTTCGTCTAATGGCCATTCGAGTGGCGAGTGCAGTACCGAACAATTTCTGTCAGAGGCAGTTTGCGTTATCGCAGGGATGATTCCAATCTGCATAACCTTAGCAGAGGATATCGAGTGCTACCAACGGAGAGGTACCAGAAATGTGAGGGAGGCGATGAGACTGGACTCAATGGTGAAGTGGCAGCAGGAGGGACACAGATAATGGAAGGTGGACCCACCGGCTCATCCCCTCAATGTGTCGACGTGGGTGAACAGGGAGCATGGAGAGGTGAACTTTCACCTCACTCAGTTCCTATCCGGACACGGGTTGTTTCCGCCAATATCTGCACTGATGTGGCCATGCGTCATCGCCATTCTGCTCGGCGTGTACCAACGTAAAGGAGACTCCAGAGCACGGGTTATTCGATTGCCCGTGGTTTGCGGAAGCACGTAGAGGAATGTTTGCCCTAAGCGTGGGACAACATCGCAGGAGTTGAATGTTACGATGAAGATACGTGGAATGTGGTAAGCAGAGTCGTGGAGGCAAACATTGTCAGAGCTGCAGCGTAGATGGAGAAGGACCAGCAAACAAGCGTCGGCTCGGAGGAAAATCCAGCATAGTGAGCAGGTTACCCTGGTCGTCGGGGCGCCGGTGAACCGGAAGTTTTCTGCCAACCGGAATCGTCGGACCGACTTCGGCACTCGATCAGTCAAACCTGCTGAAGAAAGAAGAAAGAAGAAGGAAGTGCTTCGGGCATGTAGGGTACCGCCAGTGCGGACGTCATTCACCACCGGAACTGTCGGACCACCTCTGCAACCCGAAGACGAAGTCGGCGCAATGAGCGAAAGCGTTCCCTGTGATAGCCGCTTTTAGTCGGGGCACCATCAGTGCGGAAGTTTCCTTCACCGGAACTGGTGGACCACCCTCGACGCCGGGGGAAGTCAGGAGGAAGTTTGTGGCACGACCGCCGAGGGATCGAGACAATGTAGCAGTGGATCTCAGTAAGCTTGTCAGTCGGCGAACTAGCTTCCAAGCTTTAGGGGCCGGAATTTTAGAAGAAGTGCATGAGCACAGCCCCCCGGAAGTTAGTCGCAGCATCCCGTGGTCCCGGGGGATCGAGGCAAGGAGGATAAGGACCCGGTTTATCCGGGAGGCACATTTTAGCAGGTCGGGAGGAGCCCATCCTCGGTTCCGCCTCGAGCATAGTGTGATGCTCAAGGTGTCTGGTCAGTGCAGATTTTTGATGGCCTTTAACCCTTGTAAAAAAAAAAAACACACACTTCAACTAGTGGTAGTAGTGTAGACGACAACCCTTCGCAAGCAGGCAGCTCAGTGCGCAGCGCCAGCGTGGGTCACTTAACCTTCCTCTCTGGCTAAAAAAACGCTGGTAGAGGTTATTGATGGCCCATGGCTTGTGGAGGCAATTAACCGCAAACGCGATGGGCTTTTGGCCTTCGAGGTGGCGACGGAACAGTTGGACGCCATCATCGACTTTGCGTCATCGAAGCATAATGTTAGCAAGGACCTCAAGAGGAGCTTGCAGAAACTTCGAAAGTAGATGTTGACGCCAAGCTGGAAACGGCGGTCGGGACGGCCAAGTTCGAACCCGGGAAATCCATGGAGTCGAGGTTCACTCCAGACTGAGTGCCTCCAAGAATTCGCGGATTTGGGCAAGGTCGAATCGACTGAGAGCGTGCTAGCGAAGACGGTGGTGCCAAAGTCTACTCAAGACTGAGGCCTGCCATTCTGCAGGCACAAGTCAGGTGGTTGCTCCAAAGGAGCAGACACAAAACGGGAGAGACAGCTCCAGGGGATGAGCTCTCTGGGGCCGCTCCAAACGCGGAGTGGTGGTTACTACCCCGAACAAGGGTAGTGGGGCTGGAAGTTGAACCCCGGCCAGGTACCTCCAAAACTCCGGGGAGGAAGGACCTGGAAAGGTCCGTCCACCCAGGAAAGACGGTGGTAAGGGTTACGGGCAGGCTGAGAGCCTCAGCCGCCCCAGACCAGGGAATAGAGGGGATGACGCCTCCTGACCCTTGGGGTCAAGTCAAACAAGAGGAAACCGAAGACGTCAAGGGCCGAAAGAAGGCCCAGGCGAATGAGGGTAGCAAGAAGTCTAGGTAGGCGCCATAATCGCTCCAGGGGCGATGCCTTCTAGTCAACAAAACGGACGAGGCTAAGTACTCGGACGTCTTGAAGGCGATGAGGAGTGACGTCAAGCTTCGGTGAATCTATTGGCGCCGACGTACGTCGAATAAGACGTACCTGGGATGGGCGAGATGATCCTCGAGCCAGCGGGGCGTCTCTGCAAAAGCGGGCGCCGCCTACAAGAAGTTGGCGGAGGAAGTCCTAGGCGAGACGGTCAAGGTGAGGCACTCACGACGGAGGTGAATCTAAGGGTTAAAGACCTGGACGAGATCACCGAAGTCGAAGAGCTTCGTCACGGCACTGCGGCGACAGTGCGAAGTGGAGGGCGTCCACTGCAGCCGTTCGGCTACGGAAAGGTCCGGCAGGGACACAGGTAGTATTGGTTCTGGCTACCTGCAGCGGACGCCTCCAAGGTCAAGTTAGGGAGCGTCAAGGTGGTGGTCGGTATGCCCTTGTGGGCATATACGAGCAACCCTTGAAGTTTGCTTCAAGTGCCTGGAACCGGGGCACAAGCAATGGGACTGCAAAGGCCCCTGACAGAAGCCTGTCGACGCTGCGGATTGAGGACATAAGGCACAAGTTGCACGAACCTCCCTAACTGTTTGATCTGTTCCAGCAAAGTTGCGTGAACAGCAAGCACCCCATGGGGGGTCTTGAAGTGCCTGGCGTTTGTTGCGCTGCAAAATCACAGTGCAGGTAATCGCAGCTAAACCTGAACCACTGTGATGTAGCCCAGCAACTGCTGTGTCAGACAGTTGCTGAATGGGGATTTGATATCGCCATCATAGCAAGATCCTTACCGGGTACCCGCCAGAACGGTAATTGGGTCACCGATGGGTCTTAAATGGCGGCGATATGGACAACGGGGAAATACCCAGTCTAAGAGTTGGTGTCTTCGACACACGAGAGGGCTTCGTCGTTGTCAAAATCAACAGGGTCTTCTTTCTGCAGCTGCCAGTGCGCCTCCTCGATGGTCGATCGAGCAGTTCGGTCGAATGCTAGATTGTTGCTTGACGGGTAACTTGATGGGAAGGCGTAGGCCGGTGGTGATAGCGGGGACTTCAACGCTTGGCCGTGGAATGGGGAAGCCGATCCCACGAATCAACGGGGGCAGATCCTGCTGGAATCACTGGCCATGTTGGATGACTTTGGCTAATGTCGGTACCAAAAGTACCTACAGCTGGAACGGTGCCCAGTCGATTATCGACGTTACGTTCTGGAGCCCTGGCACAAACGAGTAGTTCGAACTGGAGGGCAGATGATGGCTACACTCACAGCGACCACCTGGCGGTTCGCTACAGTATCGACTATACGACCAGCATTCAGCGGACGGAAGAAGGGCTAGGGCCTAGTCCTCTGTATGTGGAAGACATCATACTTCGACGACGAGGTGTTTAGGGAAGCGTTCCGCCGCCGTGAGCACAATACTTCGGTCTGAGCGGCGAGCAGCTGGTAACAGTACATTTCCGCGTGCATGCGATGCCACCATGCCCAGGAAAGTCCACCCTAGTGAATGGGAGACCACCGGCTTACTGGTGGACTCAAGCAATTGCGAACCTGCGCTGCGCCTGCCTACGGGCAAGGAGGCGGATGCAGCGAGCAGCGCACACAGAAGAGGAGCGTGTTGAACGACGGGTGGCGTTCTGTGGCTGCTAGAGCCGCCTGAAGACTGAGATTAGATCAAACAAAAGCCTGCTTCGAGGGCTCAGGGTGTCAAAGTGCCAACGCGAATCCATGGGGTGACGCCTCTATAGGGTCGTAATGGCTAAGACACGTCGGGGCGATGGGTCTCTCACAGAGCGGTCTCCAGAGATGCTGAGAGGATCGATCAGGGGCCTCTTCCCACGTCACGACCCAAGTCCCTGGCTTCCCTTTGTGGAGCTGCCGCTACGGGCCAGGGTGGCTGACGAGGAAGAGTACGGGTGGCGGAACTTGCCAGGATTGCACAGTCCCTTAGTGTAGGTAAGGCGCCAGGACCGGATGGTATTCCGAACCTGGCCATTAACAAAGCGGCCATTGCCGAGGCTCCTTGAGATGTTCAGATCTGTCATGCAGAGATGCCTAGGGACGAGGGAGTCTTCCTGAAGCATGGAAAAGGCAGAGCTTGGTCCTATTGCCAAAAGCGGGGAAACCACTGAGGATCCGTCGGCATATAGACCAATATGCCTGCTTTGATATGGCGGGGAAGGTGCTCGAGAAGATCATCCTCAACAGGTTGTTGATACGCACGGAGGGTGCGGATGGTCTTTCATCGAGTAACCAGTTTGGCTTCCGGAAAGGGTAAGTCGACCGTAGACGCTATCTTGTCGGTTACCAACCAAGTGGAGATAGCTATCCAGCGTAAGAGGAGGAGTTCGCTATTGTGCAGTAGTGACTCTCGACGTGAGGAATGCTTTCAATAGTGCCAGTTGGGCAGCTATTGCAGATGCGCTCCTGCGTCTTGAATTCCTGAGTACTCTGTACAAGATTCTCGGAAGCTACTTCCAGAATCGAGTACTGGCATACGACACGGAGGCGGGTCGAAGTGCGTTGACATAACCTCAGGGGTTCCGCAAGGTTCCATATCACTGGGTCCGTGTTATGGAACGTCGCGTACGACGGTGTCTTGAGGTTGAAGTTCCCGGTGGCGTGGCAATCGTCGGCTTTTGGCTGACGATATTACGCTGGAGGTTCACGGCGAATCGATCGAAGAGGTGGAGTTGACTGCAGCCCACTCTGATCGCAATTGTGGAGGAGTGGATGAGTTCCAGGAGTTAGAACTGGCTCACCAAGACTGAGGTGGTTGTTTTTAACAAGCGGTGATAAGGGCAGACAACCGCACGGTCACCTCTGAACTCTCCATTAAACTCTTTAAAAATGTGATCGACGATAAGCCCACCTTTGGTAGCCACGTCAATTACGCCTGCAAGCGTGCCTCCACAGCTATAGCGGCATTGTCCCGGATGATGTCCAATAGCTCTGTGGTTTACGTGCCAGCAAGCGCAAGCTTTCTGGCTATGCTGTTGCCTGTCCATACTGAGGTATGGGGCCAGCTAGGGGCACGGCCCTGCGTATTAACTGCCACAGAACGAAGTTAGAAAGTACGTATAGGCTCATGTGCCTCAAGAGTTGCGAGCGCGTACCTTACTGTGTCGCACGATGCACTTTTGCGTCATCACCTTGCAAGGATGCCCATCGACATAGTTATCGGTGAAGACATAGAGTGCTTCTGAAATGCGCGGCACGAGAGGCATCCGTAGGACTGTCGTCAGGTTGGCCTCATTGGTCAAAATGGCAGCGTGTGTGGAAGGACAGTTCCACCAAGGGTAGAGATGGACACATAGGTTGATACCTCGGAGATAGGGTACGGGTCAAGAGGCGCCATGGGGAAAATCACTTTCCACCTGGACCCAGGTCCTTACAGGCCATGGTTGTTTCAGACAGTACTATTACATGGTTCGGACACTCGGCCTGCCTGGAGTGTCCGGTGTGCGTAGGTTTAGAGGAAACGGCGAAACACGTGTGTTGTTCGTGTGCCCGCATTTTCGCACATCGCGTGTGACCACATGCTTGCTACATGTGGTCTGGACACTACCCCGGACAACCTAGTCCGGAGGATGTGTAAAGATGAAGTTGGCTGGAACGCTGCTTTGTATCGGCTATCGTCCAAATTGTCTCGGAGCTACACAGAAGGTGGCGCGTGGACTCGAGGAATGGCTTGTTCAGGCGCAACAAGAGGTGGTCCAAGGGCTCGGAGTGCGCTTTATGGGTTATACTGGCCATGTGGTCGAACCGATCCTTTATCGAACAAGTGGCCGAAGCCAGTGAAGAACAACATGGTATCGTCGCTTGCGGCGTCGGTCAACCGGGCGGGTTCCGAGCCCGAGGACGGAAAGGGGTCCTCGTCAAGGCTGGGGCAGGCGTAGGGCACCAGCGTCGGCAAGTCCCCTTCTGTAAGCTGGAAGGGCGAATAGGGCCCTATCGCAGAAAGGTAAGGCTAATTCTGGGGTGTACGCGGCATCACTCACTTGATACCAGTCGCAGAGGGAAGCAGGCAAAGCGAAGTCGACCCTGCCCCACCTTCCGAGGACCATAGGGCGTGGTAAGGGCCACCTGGAAAAGCCGGCAATGCGCTGGCACGACACCATGGTGTTCTTTCTAAAAAGCGAGTCACGATGTTCGATGCTGCAAGGACACGCAGCTAACCTCGAGGGCAAGCGAAGCACCGGCCCCCTTGAAGCAGCATTACTTTCTGGTTGTACCGAAGGGACGATGGACTTGGCGGCAATGGGAAACGGTTTAGCTTGTCGGGATGCAGTCCTGCGTTTCCCCATTGAGGTGGCCCCTAACCCAGCACCTCCTCCGGTCAACCCAGGATGTCTGTTGAGCAGATTCCCTCCATTGTGTAGTGGGGAAGAAAAACACACACACACACACACACACACACACACACACACACACACACACACACACACACACACACACACACACACACACACACACACACACACACACACACACACACACACACACACACACACACACACACACGTACACACACACACACATACATACATTACATTTCTACATTTCTACACTGCACTTCTCACTTTTCACAGTCGGAAGAGAAGTAAGAAACGTGAGATAAGGAGGAAGAATGTGAGAAGTGAGACGTTACTTCGCACTTCTCTTTTGCTCACTCCTCATTTCCCTCACTTTTTACGTTGCACTTTATCACTTTTCACAGTGAAATGAGAAGCCGCCAAAGTGCGTAGTGATAAGTGAGAGGCGTGAACAATCATGGAAATGATATTTCTATAGGTTCCTGGGCAACTCGGGTTCCGATCCGGCTACAACCGTAAGGACCTCTGGAATGACCATTTCTAATTTGAGTCAAAAATAGGTCGTGCGGACAGTTTAAACTTCATGATTTCAACAAAGCAAATGATCGAAATGATATTTTCTGGATTCCTGGGACACTCTGGTTCAATCGGGCCATATCGGCCATAATCCAGTGGATCCTTTTTTCATCTTTTCTGACGGTGGACCAATTGTTTGTAGGTGGTCAAAAGGCATCACTGAAGGCGTAACGATTCTGGCTGCCGTTTGTCCAAACACAGTGAATTTTAGATTTAGAAGCGATAATGATTCCGTGACGATTTATTTGATTGCATTTTGTTTTAAGTAAGACATTTGTTTCTCTGTGGAAATAATATTCCAAGGGTTCCTGGGCCACTTGGGTTCAATCCGGTCACATCGGCCACAATCCGAAGAACTACGAAATGAACATTTTTTTAAATTCAATCAAAATACGACGTGTGTCCCCTTATACTTGATGATTTCATGAAACGCGAATTAAATTCTGTTTTGCTGCTCTTAGGCTAAAGTAAAACTTGTGTTCAATTTGGATAAATACAGGTAATAAAACATCAAGCTTCAAGTCTGGTCGGATTGGAACCGCAGTCGCCGGGGAACCCTTTAAAATGTCATTCCCTATCATTGCTACGACCTGTTTGATTCAATTTGAAACCATTCCGTAGTTTCGTCAGGTTGAAGCCGATGTGAACGGAACTGCTGTCTAAATTCAAATCACTGGGAATGTGGACAATGTTACCAGATTGGAACACACAAGTGGCCCAGAAACCCTTTTGAAATATTATTCTTTATATTGCGAATTATGAAGTTTGAGGTGTCTCACGATTAATTTTAGCTCAATTTAGGAAATTTCTTTTCTGAAGGTCTCCTCGGATTGCGGTCGGAGGAAACCGGGGCTGTCACCCATGCCCAAGAACACTGGAAAATATTAATTCTCCATCAATATTGTTTTGTGAAATCATGACTTAAATTTGTTAATGGTCATTTTTTCGGGGACAATTGATCCCAACGTATTCTGGAAATAATTTTGGAGGACCCAAATCTAGGATATGAATCAAATCCGGATCCATCCGGATTGAATGCAAACTTGTTGTAGAAAGAATCGGTCAAGCAGCAGCAGTTTTAGTTTTTTGAAAGATTTGAAAAACTTTGACATCATGGATAAACTTCGAAAAGAAGTTTACAAGACAAAGAACTTATCATTTTAACGGATGTTTTAAAGTCGTAGAGCGTCTCTATAGTTTAATTATAGCAGTACTTTCAGTTTCAGTAGGAAACATTCAGATTTTCCTGATAGGCTTGCAGTGGTCAGAAGTGCAATTAGTATCTTGCGTCTTTTTCACGGACTCTTTACAAATAAAGCAGTTTTTGCATCACCTCTAAAGAGGACCGCTTGTCGTATGATGTCCGTCTAGATAATGACCGAAAGTCAGCTAATTAAATGAAGAACAAGCAACAAAGTAAGCAGACTCAATTCCGATACGAAAGATTCTTCTTAAAATATCCACCATCGAGCATTATGTTGATGATGATGATGCTAATGTGATACTACCTTTTGCAGCAATGCGTACTCCCCAGTAGCACTACTGGTCATACTCTAACAAAACGATTTGATCATGCTTATATTATTGTAAGTATTTCCATCAAACTCCTGGATGAAGGGCCAAAATGGTTGGGGTGGTTCCAAAAGCTAAGACACATATGCATCTCCAACACGGGACATCAGATTGCTGATCCGGTTTCCGGTTCCGGTCAAACCTACATCATCCAATAGCGAAGACATAAATTATATCCGGTGGATGCTTCATTTGTTTGTATTTCGCTTTCTTTTGTTTTCAAAAAAACTGCTATTTTGCAATCTTTTTTCCTTAAAGAGGGTAAATCGACGATTTACTCTCACGCTCTCTTACATATGAAGCGGTCATCGAGAGACTGTTTGTAATCAATTTTGAAGAGTGAAGGGTCGAATGCCACTTGAGGCCGAATAAAACCATTAGGCCGAAACCCATCTAGCCGAAAGGGTCATTTTGGCCGAAAGGGGTCGTTTGAAGGAATGAGTTTATTTGGCCGGATTTAGGGTCATGTAGCCGGAAACGGTCATTTGGTCATTTCTTTCTTCTCATTTCTCACCTTTTCACTGTGGAAAAAGTGAGAAGCAAGGAAGTGGGTAGTGAGACTACTCATTTCGCGCTTCTCACTTTTTATAGTGAGAAGAGAAAACATGAAGAGTAAGAATGAGGATATTTCGGCCAAATGATCTATTTGGCCAAAATGACCCTCTTTCTGGCCAAATGAACCCTTTCTTGGCCAAATGTCCTATTCGGCTAAAATGACCTTCGGCCAAATTCACTCCTCCTCGGTCTAATGATCCTTTCGGCCACAAATAACTCTTTCTGACCGGGAAACGACCCTTTTTCGGGCCAAATTACCTTTTAGGCCAAACGACCTTTCCAGCATAGGGCGTAGCCAGGATTTCGAGAGTGAGGGGGGAGGGGGGGCAACTTTTTGGCCTTCTAAATCATCGTAGTTTATATAGTAGTTTTATAAAAACACTATGAATATTAACACATGAAAACCAAATCCAAACCAAATAAAAAAAAAAAAGACATGATTAAAATGAAATTATGGATTTAAAAATTCGTGATTTATCATGCTCATCAGATATTTTTAAATAAAAAGGAGAAAAATATTATCGGAACTTAGTATTCAGAAAAGACATATAAAAATCGGAATGCTTCTCCAGCAACTTCTTCTGGCAGTGTCTACAGGAAATCCACTCATTACAAATTTTGCTGGGAATTGATTCGAAAATTCCACCAATATTTACTCCAAGAAAAGCCTCACGAACTTTTATAAGTTCTTGCAGAATTCCCTAAAATAATTCAAATAATTTCGTGCTGTGTCCCATAATTTTTAAGAATAAGAATATTCCGTGGAAATTCCGCAGAATTGCCGGTAAACATTCCTGAGAATTTCACGAAAAATTCCTCTGAACTTTTTTAGTAAATTCAATAAAATTCTTCCGTGAATTGTTTCGAATAATTTCTTGTGAAAATTTCCAAAGAATTTCCTCCAGGAAGTCCAATTTAAATTCATACAGAAAATTATACCAAAATGAAATCAACAATGGAATTTTCGGAGAAATTCCTAGATTATTCTTCTGCAATAAAATCCTGGAGAAAGAATTCCGGTGGAAACTTCAAGATTTCCACTGGGAGATCCTCCAGGAGTTTCTCTGAAAATTCCTCCTGGAATTCTTCTTCCAGGAGTTTCAATTGGCATTTCCACCAAGAATTTCTAGGATTTCTCTGAGAATTATTCCGGTAGTTCTATAGGCAGTTCCTCTGAAAATTCTTTCCGAATCTCTGGCAGATTTGGAATTTATTTAGGCTTTCTTCAGGAATTTATATAGATTTTCCACCAGAAGCTCCTCCAAGAATTTCCTCTGCGAGGTACTCTTAGAATTTCTCCGGAGGTCCTCTGATGATGTTGATGGTCCAGCTGGGCAAACCCCAACAAAAGTTTCAGCTAGACGAGATTTGTCTATAAGATGAATTCCCTTCTTGTTTCGAGAATGCTTCTGGAAGTTTCTCTGGGTTCCTTTGAAAATTTCTCCTGGAAGATTCTTCAGAAATTCTTCCAGAAAAAATTCGTTCGAGAGTTCCTCCGGGAATTCCACCAACAATTCATCCGGGAGTTTCTCCCGAAATTCTTCCGGGAGTTCCACTACAAGCTATTCCAGGAAATTATTCAGGCTTTTTCAGGAAATCACTTTAGGCTTTTCTTCAGAAATTAAGCTGAAATTCCTCCGGAAGTTCTTCCGATAGTTTCAGTTCTCTGGGTCCTCTAGGAATTCTTCTAGGAGTTCCTCCTGAAATTACAGGTATTACAGGAGTTCTTACGGGAGATCTTATTGATTACTCCGGCAGTTCCTTCGGGAACTCCTCCGGGAGATCCATACCAGCAAAGTTTCTACTCAGAACTTCCTCCGGGAGTTTCACATAATGGCAGTTTCCCTGCAAGTTTCTTCTGAAAAGTGAACTCCCCTGGAGGAATTCCTCCAGAGTAATTTCCGGAGGAACTCCCGGGGATTTTCTATAGGAATTTCCGTAGAAATTATAAGAGGAATTCCTTCGGAGGAACTGCCGGTGGAAGTTCTGGAGGAATTTATTGAAGAATTACAGGAAGGATTTTGAAGGAAATCCTGGAGTGACCTCTCGCAAGAATTCTAGAATGAATCCCAAAGGAACTTCCGTAAGAATTTCAGAAGGAATCTTGAAGAACTCTTAAAAGAACCTCCTGGAAAGAATTCCCGCAAGAAATCCCAGTGAGAAATTCTCCGAGGAACTTCTGCAGGAATTTGTAGATAAATGCCCAAAGAAAATGCTAAATGAATCTCCTGGAAGAAAGCCTCGATTGAATTCTCTGAAGGAACTACTGATGGAACTTCAGAGGAACATCCGGTGGAATAATTCGCCGAGGAAGAGAAAAATATTTCCGAAGGAACTCATGAAATCCCATTTCCCGTGAAATTCCTGCCAAATATCGTCCCATAGGAATTCCCCTGTGAAGTTCCTGGAGGTATTACTGGAGAATTTTTTAGAAATTCTGAAGGAATTCCTGAGAAGTACCTGAAGAAACTCCCGAAAAAATACCTGTAAGAATTTAGGGAATACTTGACGTATTCCAGGAGAAATTCATGAAGATATTTCTAGAGGATTTCTTGAAGGATATTCTGAAGTAATTGCGAAAAGAATTCCAGATTGGAACGCTAGATGATTTCTGCTATTGAATGTTTGGAGGTATTCTAGAAAATTTCCTGGAAGTAATCCCTGAGGATGATGCTAACATTTCACCACCGAAAACTATTTCGCGGAATTCATTTTCGCGGGTTGAACATTTCGCGTGAATAACATCAGCGGTTTGTAAATTTTCATGCGTAATGGCATTTGGCGGTTTGTACCTTTCCCGAATGACTTTTGGCGGAATGTACTATTATGGAATGCACCATTTCGCGGAATATTAATAATAATAGCTCAGTGTTCATTCAAAGCAATTCCACCAGCAAATCACCTATGCGAAATTTCTAAGCTTCAAAGCTTACCATTTTTTGCATCTTCGTTTAACATGTAAAAATCTTTATACCTAAAAGTCGAAAAAAAATTCTTTTCTAATTTCCTAGACCGGGCCAGGAAGTTGAACCTCCCAGCTTGCTTCAGCATAGCCTTGCTTGGCAGCCACGCATCTTCCCGCACGGCTATGGAAGGTTTTCAATCGTCCTCAGCAAATCCTTTTCTTAATATATGGCAGAAGGCCAGATGTAATGAAGGGATTATCACCTCTCTTTATTTTGTTACGTTTTTATGAATAACTTTATTGCTTCGTTTCGCATTATACCGAAAAAAAACTTATTCATTTGGCCAATAGTGGCATTACATCCTATCTTCGTTTTGTACCAGGTAGACGCTACCATTTAAAGAAGGCAAGATATCCCTTCCTTTCCGCCTTATACCGGGCAGATTCGTTCTTTAAAGAAGGTTTTATTAACTACTTTTGCCTTTATACCGGGCATCTGCACATCCATACAAAGAAGGCATTACCAACTCCTTTCACCTTTATACCGGGCAGATGCATCTCATTTAAAGAATGCGTTACTCTTCCCTTCGTCTTACACCTACAGACATGTTCTTTTAAAGAAGGTATTATCAACTCCCCATTCCGCCTTATAACGGGGCAGATGCATTCATTCAAAGAAGGCGTTACCTCTCTCCTTCGCTCTTTATACCGGACAGATGCGTTCTTTTTAAAGCAAAACCATCATCCACTCCTTTCTGCCTTTTACTGGGCAGATGCATTCATTTAAAGAAGGCGTTATTCCTCCCTCCGCCTTTATACTGGGCAGACGCGTCTCTTTTAAAAAGATATTATCAACCCCTGTTGCCTTATACCGGTAGACTAGGTTCAGGTCGGGTTTGAGAAATTAGTACAAAATCGGGTTCGGGTTTCAGTTTGTGAGATAAAAATCGGGTACGGGTTTAAGAAAAAAAACACTGAATATTATTTTATTCAATTTTATTATTTGTGGAGGCTAGTTCGTTGTTTAAGATTAAATTTTTTCGATTTAAAAAACGAACAGAAAAATATCTAGTTTGAATTTTTGGGAAAATCTTTAGTGCGGGCTTAATAATAATTAAATTATGTCGGGTTTGGGGTCGAGTACGCCTTTAATAAAAATGTAAAAAATCTTGGGTACGGCTTTCGAGTACGAAAAAAAATATTCCGGGTTCTGGTCGGGTCCGGGTTTGAAGCGGAAATTCTACAAATCGGATCTCGAGTCGGGTTTGGGTTTGCAAAACGTGTTTTCCTTTACCGGGCAGATGCGTTATTTCATGCTAGAAGGACTATTCCTTCCTTTCCTTTCTTTATACCGAGCAAACGTGTGCATTTCAAGTAAAGGCATTGTTTACTCACTTTGCAGGTTGTACCGGCTGGACGCGGTCATTCAAAAAAAGCATTACCTTAATTTATCATTTTAAATCGCAATCCAAAAGTAATTTAGCTCCGATTGTATGTAATTAAGCAGAACAAAGCGCATTTCAATGATAATTATTCTAACTGGATTCCGCCAAATGGCATTCCTATGGAATGATTTTCCGTCAAAAGGTGCATTCCGCGAAATGTGTGTATTGGTACATTCCGCGGGAAATGTCGTATCAAGGAAAAAAACTCAAGTATGCGTTTTTCGGCGAAATAGTATACAACCATCCCGGAGGAATTAAAGGAAGAGTTCTGAGAGGAATGCCTCCGAAGAAGTTCCTAGAAGAATTTCCTGAAGGAATTTCTTATAGATTTACAAGTGAACATTAGTGGAGCCAAATCGAGGATTTCTCGTCAGTTTTTTAAAGAAACTTG
>NW_026943381.1:45904-121982 GCF_024139115.2 Armigeres subalbatus | reverse complement strand
AAGACTTGTTATAAGCCCCTTTCGCTTTTTGGCCCTTTTGTATTGAGAGTCTCCTGGATTTTGGCCCTTTTGAACTAAACTTTTTGGCCATGGCTCGTCATGAGCCCCTTTTTCCTTTTTGGCCCTTTTGAAGATAAGTTCTTCTGAATTTGGGCCCTTTTGGACAAGGCTTGTTATAAGCCCCTTTCGCTTTTTGGCCCTTTTGGAATGAGAGTCTCCTGGATATTGGCCCTTTTGAACTAAGCTAAGGGTTTTTTTAGCAAGTTTTCTGAATTTTTGGCCCTTCTGGGCTAGGCTCTTGATAAGCCCTTTTTACTTTTTGGCCCTTTTGAAGGGAGGGTCTTTTGAATTTTTGGCTGTTTTGTGCTAGGCTCGCTTTTGGCCCTTTTGTATAGAGAGTCTCCTGGATTTTGGCCCTTTTAAACTAAACTTTTGGCCATGGCTCGTCAAGAGCCCCTTTTTCCTTGTTGGCCCTTTTGGAGATAAGTTCTTCTGAATTTGGGCCCTTTTGGACAAGGCTTTTATAAGCCCATTTCGCTTTTGACCCTTTCGGAATGAGAGTCTCCTGGATATTGGCCCTTATGAACTAAGCTAAGGGTTTTTCTTAGCAAGAGTTTTCTGAATTTTTGGCCCTTTTGGGCTAGGCTCTTGATAAGCCCTTTTACTTTTTGGCCCTTGATAAGCCCTTTTTACTTTTGGCCCTTTTGAAGGAAGGTTCTTCTGAATTTCGGCCCTTATGGACAAGGCTTGTTATAAGCCCCTTTCGTTATTTGGCCCTTTTGTATTGAGAGTCTCCTGAATTTTGGCTCTTTGGATTTAGCTAATAGTTTTAGCAAAAATTTTCTGAATTTTTGGCCCTTTTGGGCTAGGCTCTTGATAAGCCATTTTTACTTTTTGGCCCTTTTGAAGCGAGGCTCTTTTGAATTTTTGGCTTTTTGTGCTAGGCTCTTGGCCAGCCCTTTTATTTTTTGGCCCTTTTAAAAAGAGGTTCTTCTAAATTTAGGCCCATTTGATAGGCCCTTTTGGGCCCAATTTACAAGCTAAGGGTTTTCTTAGCAAGTTTTCTGAATTTTTGGCCCTTCTGGGCTAGGCTCTTGATAAGCCCTTTTTACTTTTTGGCCCTTTTGAAGGGAGGGTCTTTTGAATTTTTGATAAGCCCTTTTTATTTTTTGGCCTTTTTGAAGAGAGATATTTCTTAATTTGGGCCCTTTTGAACAAGGCTTGTTATAAGCCCCTTTCGCTTTTTGGCCCTTTTGGATTGAGAG
This sequence comes from Armigeres subalbatus, assembly GCF_024139115.2. Lineage (NCBI taxonomy): Eukaryota > Metazoa > Arthropoda > Insecta > Diptera > Culicidae > Armigeres > Armigeres subalbatus. The sequence continues at coordinate 120,717 of NW_026943381.1, read as the reverse complement.
TCTCCTGGGATTTTGGCCCTTTTGAACTAAACTTTTTGGCAATGGCTCGTCATGAGACCCTTTTGCTTTTTGGCCCTTTTGAAGATAAGTTCTTCTGAATTTGGGCCCTTTTGGACAAGGCTTGTTATAAGCCCCTTTCGGCCCTTTTGAAATGAGAGTCTCCTGGATATTGGCCCTTTTGAACTAAGCTAAGGATTTTCTTAGCGAGAGTTTTCTGATTTTTTTGGCCCTTCTGGTTTAGGCTCTTGATAAGACCTTTTTACTTTTTGGCCCTTTTGAAGGGAGGTTGTTTTGAATTTCTATCTGTTTTGTGCTAGCCTCTTGACGAGCCCTTTTTATTTTTTGGCCCTTTTGAAAAGATATTCTCCTAAAGTTGGGCCCATTTGATAGGCCCTTTTTATTTTTTGGCCCTTTTGGAGAGAGTTTTGGGCTTTCTTAATTTGGGCCTTTATGGACAAGACTTGTTATAAGCCCCTTTCGCTTTTTGGCCCTTTTGTATTGAGAGTCTCCTGGATTTTGGCCCTTTTGAACTAAACTTTTTGGCCATGGCTCGTCATGAGCCCCTTTTTCCTTTTTGGCCCTTTTGAAGATAAGTTCTTCTGAATTTGGGCCCTTTTGGACAAGGCTTGTTATAAGCCCCTTTCGCTTTTTGGCCCTTTTGGAATGAGAGTCTCCTGGATATTGGCCCTTTTGAACTAAGCTAAGGGTTTTCTTAGCAAGAGTTTTCTGAATTTTTGGCCCTTTTGGGCTAGGCTCTTGATAAGCCCTTTTTACTTTTTGGCCCTTTTGAAGCGAGGTTCTTTTGAATTTTTGGCTTTTTGTGCTAGGCTCGCTTTTTGGCCCTTTTGTATAGAGAGTCTCCTGGATTTTGGCCCTTTTAAACTAAACTTTTTGGCCATGGCTCGTCAAGAGCCCCTTTTTCCTTGTTGGCCCTTTTGGAGATAAGTTCTTCTGAATTTGGGCCCTTTTGGACAAGGCTTGTTATAAGCCCCTTTCGCTTTTTGGCCCTTTTGGAATGAGAGTCTCCTGGATATTGGCCCTTTTGAACTAAGCTAAGGGTTTTCCTAGCAAGAGTTTTCTGAATTTTTGGCCCTTTTGGGCTAGGCTCTTGATAAGCCCTTTTTACTGTTTGGCCCTTTTGAAGCGAGGTTCTTTTGAATTTTTGGGTTTTTGTGCTAGGCTCTTGATGAGCCCTTTTATTTTTTGGTCCTTTTAATAAGAGGTTCTTCTAAGTTTGGGCCCATTTGATAAGCCCTTTTTATTTTTTGGCCCTTTTGAAGAAAGATATTATTAAATTTGGGCCCTTATAGACAAGGCTTGTTATGAGCCTCTTTCGCTTTTTGGCCCTTTTGTATTGAGAGTCTCCTGGATTTTGGCCATTTTCAACTAAACTTTTTGGCCCTTTTGTGCTAGGCTCTGGATAAGCCCTTTTTTCGTTTCGGCCCTTTTAAAGGGAGGGTCTTCAAAATGTTTAGCCTTTATGTTCTAGGCTCTTGATAAGCCCTTTTTACTTTTGGCCCTTTTGAAGGGAGGTTGTTTTGAATTTCTATCTGTTTTGTGCTAGCCTCTTGACGAGCCCTTTTTACTTTTTGGCTCTTTTGAAAAGATGTTCTCCTAAATTTGGGCCCATTTGATAAGCCCTTTTTATTTTTTGGCCCTTTTGGAGAGAGTTTTGGGCTTTCTTAATTTGGGCCTTTATGGACAATGCTTGTTATAAGCCCCTTTCGCTTTTTGGCCCTTTTGAACTAAACTTTTTGGCCATGGCTCGTCATGAGCCCCTTTTGCTTTTTGGCCCTTTTGAAGATAAGTTCTTCTGAATTTGGGCCCTTTTGGACAAGGCTTGTTATGAGCCCCTTTCGCTTTTTGGCCCTTTTGGAATGAGAGTCTCCTGGATATTGGCCCTTTTGAACTAAGCTAAGGGTTTTCTTAGCAAGAGTTTTCTGAATTTTTGGCCCCTTTGGGCTAGCCTCTTGATAAGCCCTTTTTACTTTTTGGCCGTTTTTAAGGGAGGTTCTTGTGAATTTTTGGCTGTTTTGAGCTAGGCTCTCGATGAGCCCTTTTTATTTTTTTGGCTTTTTAAAAAAAAGGTTCTTCTAAATTTGGGCCCATTTGATAAGCCCTTTTTATTTTTTGGCCCTTTTGAAGCGAGGTATTATTAAATTTGAGCCCTTATGGACAAGGCTTGTTATGAGCCCCTTTCGCTTTGTGGCCCTTTTGTATAGAGAGTCTCCTGGATTTTGGCCCTTTTGAACTAAACTTTTTGGCCATGGCTCGTCATGAGCCCTTTTGGCTGTTTTGGCTCTTTTGAAGAGAAGTTCTTCTGAATTTGGGCCCTTTTGGACAAGGCTTGTTATAAGGCTCTCTCCTTTTTTGGCCCTTTTGTATTGAGAGTCTCCTGGATTTTTTCCCTTTTGAACTAAGCTAAGGGTTTTCTTAGCAAGAGTTTTCTGAATTTTTGGCCCTTCTGGGCTAGACTCTTGATAAGCCCTTTTTACTTTTTGGCCCTTTTGAAGGGAGGTTCTTGTGAATTTTTGGCTGTTTTGAGCTAGGCTCTCGATGAGCCCTTTTTATTTTTTTGGCTTTAAAAAAAAAAAGGTTCTTCTAAATTTGAAGCGAGGTATTATTAAATTTGAGCCCTTATGGACAAGGCTTGTTACGAGCCCCTTTCGCTTTTTGGCCCTTTTGTATAGAGAGTCTCCTGGATTTTGGCCCTTTTAAACTAAACTTTTTGGCCATGGCTCGTCAAGAGCCCCTTTTTCCTTGTTTTCCCCTTTTGGAGATAAGTTCTTCTGAATTTGGGCCCTTTTGGACAAGGCTTGTTATAAGCCCCTTTCGCTTTTTGGCCCTTTTGGAATGAGAGTCTCCTGGATATTGGCCCTTTTGAACTAAGCCAAGGGTTTTCTTAGCAAGAGTTTTCTGAATTTTTGGCCCTTTTGGGCTAGCCTCTTGATAAGCCTACTTTTTGGCCCTTTTGAAGGGAGGTTCTTTTGAATTTTTGGCTGTTTTGTGCTAGGCTCGCTTTTTGGCCCTTTTGTATAGAGAGTCTCCTGGATTTTGGCCCTTTTAAACTAAACTTTTTGGCCATGGCTCGTCAAGAGCCCCTTTTTCCTTGTTGGCCCTTTTGGAGAAAAGTTCTTCTGAATTTGGGCCCTTTTGGACAAGGCTTGTTATAAGCCCCTTAGAAAACCCTTAGCTTAGTTCAAAAGGGAGACTCTCATTCCAAAAGGGCCAAAAAGCGAAAGGGGCTTATAACAAGCCTTGTCCAAAAGATTCAGAAGAACTTATCTTCAAAAGGGCCAAAAAGAAAAAGGGCTCATGACGAGCCATGGCCAAAAGTTTAGTTCAAAGGCAAAATCCAGGAGACTCTCAATAAAAGGGCCAACGAAAGGCAACAATCCATAAACAAATTAAACTCTCTCCAAAAGGGCCAAAAAAATAAAAGGGCTTATCAAATGGGCCCAAATTTGAGAACATCTCTTCAAAAGGGCCAAACAATAAAAGGGCTCGTCAAGAGGCTAGCACAAAACAGATAGAAATTCAAAACAACCTCCTTCAAAAGGGCCAAAAAGTAAAAAGGTCTTATCAAACCCTAAACCAGAAGGGCCAAAAAAATCAGAAAACTCTCGCTAAGAAAATCCTTAGTTCAAAAGGGCCAATATCCAGAACAAAAGAAAAGCGAGCTCTTGACAAAGCCAAAGGCAAGAAATCAGAAGCTCTTACAAAAGGGCCAAAAGCGTGCCTGGCACAAAAAGCCAGTTAGTTTCAAAGGGCCTCAAACCTAAAAAGAGTTCAGAAAACTCTTGCTGTTCAAAGGGCCAATATCAGGAGACTCTCATTCAAAAAGGGCCCTTTCGCTTTGGCCTTTTAGAATGAGAGTCTCCTGGATATTGGCCCTTTTGAACTAAGCTAAGGGTTTTCTTAGCAAGAGTTTCCTGAATTTTTGGCCCTTCTGGGCTAGCCTCTTGATAAGCCTATTTTTTGGCCCTTTTGAAGCGAGGTTCTTGTGAATTTTTGGCTGTTTTGAGCTAGGCTCTCGATGAGCCCTTTTTATTTTTTTGGCCTTTAAAAAAAAAGGTTCTTCTAAATTTGGGCCCATTTGATAGGCCCTTTTTATTTTTTGGCCCTTTTAAAGCGAGGTATTATTAAATTTGGGCCCTTATGGACAAGGCTTGTTATGAGCCTCTTTCGCTTTTTGGCCCTTTTGTATAGAGAGTCTCCTGGATTTTGGCCCTTTTGAACTAAACTTTTTGGCCATGGCTAGTCATTAGCCCCTTTTTCCTTTTTGGCCCTTTTGAAGATAAGTTCTTCTGAATTTGGGCCCTTTTAGACAAGGCTTGTTATAAGCCCCTTTCGCTTTTTGGCCCTTTTGGAATGAGAGTCTCCTGGATATTGGCCCTTTTGAACTAAGCTAATAATAATGATAAGCCCTTTTTATTTTTTGGCCCTTTTGAAGCGAGGTATTATTAAATTTGAGCCCTTATGGACAAGGCTTGTTAAAAGCCCCTTTCGCTTTTTGGCCCTTTTGTATAGAGAGTCTCCTGGATTTTGGCCCTTTTAAACTAAACTTTTTGTCCATGGCTCGCCAAGAGCCCCTTTTTCCTTGTTGGCCCTTTTGGAGATAAGTTCTTCTGAATTTGGGCCCTTTTGGACAAGGCTTGTTATAAGCCCCTTTCGCTTTTTGGCCCTTTTGGAATGAGAGTCTCCTGGATATTGGCACTTTTGAACTAAGCTAAGGGTTTTCTTAGCAAGAGTTTTCTGAATTTTTGGCCCTTTTGGGCTAGGCTCTTAATAAGCCCTTTTTACTTTTTGGCCCTTTTGAAGCGAGGTTCTTTTGAATTTTTGGCTGTTTGTGTTAGGCTCTTGATAAGCCCTTTTATTTTCTGGTCCTTTTAATAAGAGGTTCTTCTAAGTTTGGGCCCATTTGATAAGCCCTTTTAATTTTTTGGCCCTTTTGAAGAGAGATATTATTAAATTTGGGCCCTTATGGACAAGGCTTGTTATGAGCCTCTTTCGCTTTTTGGCCCTTTTGTATTGAGAGTCTCCTGGATTTTGGCCATTTTCAACTAAACTTTTTGGCCATGGCTCGTCATGAGCCCCTTTTGCTTTTTGGCCCTTTTGAAGAGAAGTTCTTCTGAATTTGGGCCCTTTTAGACAAGGCTTGTTACAGGTCCCTTTCGCTTTTTGGCCCTTTTGTGCTGGGCGCTGGATAAGCCCTTTTTTCGTTTCGGCCCTTTTAAAGGGAGGGTCTTCAAAATGTTTAGCCTTTATGTTCTAGGCTCTTGATAAGCCCTTTTTACTTTTTGGCCCTTTTGAAGGAAGGTTCTTCTGAATTTCGGCCCTCATGGACAAGGCTTGTTATAAGCCCCTTTCGTTATTTGGCTCTTTTGTATTGAGAGTCTCCTGAATTTTCGCTCTTTGGATTTAGCTAATAGCTTTTAGCAAAATTTTCTGAATTTTTGGCCCTTTTGAGCTAGGCCATGATAAGCCATTTTACTTTTGGCTCTTTTGAAGCGAGGCTCTTTTGAATTTTTGGCTTTTTGTGCTAGGCTCTTGATGAGCCCTTTTATTTTTTGGCCCTTTTAAAAGGAGGTTCTTCTAAATTTAGACCCATTTGATAGGCCCTTTTGGGCCCATTTTACAAACTATGGGTTTTCTTAGCAAGTTATCTGAATTTTTAGCCCTTCTGGGCTAGGCACTTGATAAGCCCTTTTTACTTTTTGGCCCTTTTGAAGCGAGGTTCTTTTGAATTTTTGGCTGTTTTGTGCTAGGCTATTGACGAGCCCTTTTTATTTTTTGGCCCTTTTGAAAAAAGGTTCTTTTGGGCCCTTTTTATTTTTTGGCCTTTTTGAAGAGAGATATTTCTTAATTTGGGCCCTTTTGGACAAGGCTTGTTATAAGCCCCTTTCGCTTTTTGGCCCTTTTGAAATGAGAGTCTCCTGGATATTGGCCCTTTTGAACTAAGCTAAGGATTTTCTTAGCGAGAGTTTTCTGATTTTTTTGGCCCTTCTGGTTTAGGCTCTTGATAAGACCTTTTTACTTTTTGGCCCTTTTGAAGGGAGGTTGTTTTGAATTTCTATCTGTTTTGTGCTAGCCTCTTGACGAGCCCTTTTTATTTTTTGGCCCTTTTGAAAAGATGTTCTCCTAAATTTGGGCCCATTTGATAAGCCCTTTTTATTTTTTGGCCCTTTTGGAGAGAGCTTCTTCTTAATTTGGGCCTTTATGGACAAGGCTGGACAAAGCCCCTTTCGCTTTTTGGCCCTTTTGTATTGAGAGTCTCCTGGATTTTGGCCCTTTTGAACTAAACTTTTTGGCCATGGCTCGTCATGAGCCCCTTTTTCCTTTTTGGCCCTTTTGAAGATAAGTTCTTCTGAATTTGGGCCCTTTTGGACAAGGCTTGTTATAAGCCCCTTTCGCTTTTTGGCCCTTTTGGAATGAGAGTCTCCTGGATATTGGCCCTTTTGAACTAAGCTAAGGGTTTTCTTAACAAGAGTTTTCTGAATTTTTGGCCCTTCTGGGCTAGCCTCTTGATAAGCCCTTTTAACTTTTTGGCCCTTTTGAAGGGAGGTTCTTTTGAATTTTTGGCTTTTTGTGCTAGGCTCTTGATGATCCCTTTTATTTTTTGGCCCTTTTAAAAAGAGGTTCTTCTAAATTTAGGCCCATTTGATAAGCCCTTTTTATTTTTTGGCCCTTTTGAAGCGAGGTATTATTAAATTTGGGCCCTTATGGACAAGGCTTGTTATGAGCCCCTTTCGCTTTTTGGCCCTTTTGTATTGAGAGTCTCCTGGATTTTGGCCCTTTTGAACTAAACTTTTTGGCCATGGCTCGTCATGAGCCCCTTTTTCCTTGTTGGCCCTTTTGGAGATAAGCTCTTTTGAATTTGGGCCCTTTTGGACAAGGCTTGTTATAAGCCCCTTTCACTTTTTGGCCCTTTTGGAATGAGAGTCTCCTGGATATTGGCCCTTTCGAACTAAGCTAAGGGTTTTCTTAGCAAGAGTTTTCTGAATTTTTGGCCCTTTTGGGCTAGGCTCTTGATAAGCCCTTTTTACTTTTTGGCCCTTTTGAAGCGAGGTTCTTTTGAATTTTTGGCTTTTTGTGCTAGGCTATTGACGAGCCCTTTTTATTTTTTGGCACTTTTGAAAAAAGGTTCTTCTAAATTTTATCCCTTTTGATAAGCCTATCTGGACTAGGCTTTGGATAAGCCCTTTTTTCGTTTTGGCCCTTTTAAAGGGAGGGTCTTCAAAGTTTTTAGTCTTTATGTGCTAGGCTCTTGATAAGCCCTTTTTACTTTTGGCCCTTTTGAAGGAAGGTTCTTCTGAATTTCGGCCCTCATGGACAAGGGTTGTTATAAGCCCCTTTCGTTATTTGGCCCTTTTGTATTGAGAGTATCCAGAATTTTGAACCTTTGGATTTAGCTAGTAGTTTTCTTAGCAAAAGTTTTCTGAATTTTTGGCCCTTTTGGGCTAGGCTTTTGATAAGCCCTTTTAACTTTTTGGCCCTTTTGAAGCGAGGTACTTTTGAATTTTTGGCTGTTTTGTGCTAGGCTATTGACGAGCCCTTTCTATTTTTTGGCCCTTTTGAAAAAAGGTTCTTCTAAATTTTGGCCTTTTTGAAGAGAGATATTTCTTAATTTGGGCCCTTTTGGACAAGGCTTGTTATAAGCCCCTTTCGCTTTCTGGCCCTTTTGGATTGAGTCTCCTGGGATTTTGGCCCTTTTGAACTAAACTTTTTGGCCATGGCTCGTCATGAGCCCTTTTGCTTTTTGGCCCTTTTGAAGATAAGTTCTTCTGAATTTGGGCCCTTTTGGACAAGGCTTGTTATAAGCCCCTTTCGCTTTTTGGCCCTTTTGAAATGAAAGTCTCCTGGATATTGGCCCTTTTGAACTAAGCTAAGGATTTTCTTAGCGAGAGTTTTCTGATTTTTTTGGCCCTTCTGGTTTAGGCTCTTGATAAGACCTTTTTACTTTTTGGCCCTTTTGAAGGGAGGTTGTTTTGAATTTCTATCTGTTTTGTGCTAGCCTCTTGACGAGCCCTTTTTATTTTTTGGCCCTTTTGAAGAGATGTTCTCCTAAATTTGGGCCCATTTGATAAGCCCTTTTTATTTTTTGGCCCTTTTGGAGAGAGCTTCTTCTTAATTTGGGCCTTTATGGACAAGGCTTGTTATGAGCCCCTTTCGCTTTTTGGCCCTTTTGTATTGAGAGTCTCCTGGATTTTGGCCCTTTTGAACTAAACTTTTTGGCCATGGCTCGTCATGAGCTTCTCTTTCCTTTTTGGCCCTTTTGAAGATAAGTTCTTCTGAATTTGGGCCCTTTTGGACAAGGCTTGTTATAAGCCCCTTTCGCTTTTTGGCCCTTTTGGAATGAGAGTCTCCTGGATATTGGCCCTTTTGAACTAAGCTAAGGGTTTTCTTAGCAAGAGTTTTCTGAATTTTTGGCCCTTCTGGGCTAGCCTCTTGATAAGCCCTTTTTACTTTTTGGCCCTTTTGAAGGGAGGTGGTTGTGAATTTTTGGCTGTTTTGAGCTAGGCTCTCGATGAGCCCTTTTTATTTTTTTGGCTATTAAAAAAAAAGGTTCTTCTAAATTTGGGCCCATTTGATAAGCCCTTTTTATTTTTTGGCACTTTTGAAGCGAGGTATTATTAAATTTGAGCCCTTATGGACAAGGCTTGTTACGAGCCCCTTTCGCTTTTTGGCCCTTTTGTATAGAGAGTCTCCTGGATTTTGGCCCTTTTAAACTAAACTTTTTGGCCATGGCTCGTCAAGAGCCCCTTTTTCCTTGTTTTCCCCTTTCGGAGATAAGTTCTTCTGAATTTGGGCCCTTTTGGACAAGGCTTGTTATAAGCCCCTTTCGCTTTTTGGCCCTTTTGGAATGAGAGTCTCCTGGATATTGGCCCTTTTGAACTAAGCTAAGGGTTTTCTTAGCAAGAGTTTTCTGAATTTTTGGCCCTTTTGGGCTAGGCTCTTGATAAGCCCTTTTTACTTTTTGGCCCTTTTGAAGCGAGGTTCTTTTGAATTTTTGGCTTTTTGTGCTAGGCTCTTGATGAGCCCTTTTATTTTTTGGTCCTTTTAATAAGAGGTTCTTCTAAGTTTGGGCCCTTTTAATTTTTTGGCCCTTTTGAAGAGAGATATTATTAAATTTGGGCCCTTATAGACAAGGCTTGTTATGAGCCTCTTTCGCTTTTTGGCCCTTTTGTAATGAGAGTCTCCTGGATTTTGGCCATTTTCAACTAAACTTTTTGGCCATGGCTCGTCATGAGCCCCTTTTGCTTTTTGGCCCTTTTGAAGAGAAGTTCTTCTGAATTTGGGCCCTTTTGGACAAGGCTTGTTATAGGTCCCTTTCGCTTTTTGGCCCTTTTGTGCTGGGCTCTGGATAAGCCCTTTTTTTGTTTCGGCCCTTTCAAAGGGAGGGTCTTCAAAATGTTTAGCCTTTATGTTCTAGGCTCTTGATAAGCCCTTTTTACTTTTGGCCCTTTTGAAGGAAGGTTCTTCTGAATTTCGGCCCTCATGGACAAGGCTTGTTATAAGCCCCTTTCGTTATTTGGCCCTTTTGTATTGAGAGTTTCCTGAATTTTCGCTCTTTGGATTTAGCTAATAGTTTTAGCAAAAATTTTCTGAATTTTTGGCCCTTTTGGGCTAGGCCCTTGATAAGCCAGGTTCTTCTAAATTTAGACCCATTTGATAGGCCCTTTTGGGCCCATGTTACAAGCTAAGGGTTTTCTTAGCAAGTTTTCTGAATTTTTGGCCCTTCTGGGCTAGGCTCTTGATAAGCCCTTTTTACTTTTTGGCCCTTTTGAAGCGAGGTTCTTTTGAATTTTTGGCTGTTTTGTGCTAATTTTTCTGAATTTGGGCCTTTTTGGACAAGGCTTGTTATAAGCCCCTTTCGCTTTTTGGCCCTTTTGTATTGAGAGTCACCTGGATTTTGGCCCTTTTGAACTAAACTTTTTGGCCATGGCTCGTCATGAGCCCCTTTTTCCTTTTTGGCCCTTTTGGAGATAAGTTCTTCTGAATTTGGGCCCTTTTGGACAAGGCTTGTTATAAGCCCCTTTCGCTTTTTGGCCCTTTTGGAATGAGAGTCTCCTGGATATTGGCCCTTTTGAACTAAGCTAAGGGTTTTCTTAGCAAGAGTTTTCTGAATTTTTGGCCCTTTTGGGCTAGGCTCTTGATAAGCCCTTTTTACTTTTTGGCCCTTTTGAAGCGAGGTTCTTTTGAATTTTTGGCTTTTTGTGCTAGGCTCGCTTTTTGGCCCTTTTGTATAGAGAGTCTCCTGGATTTTGGCCCTTTTAAACTAAACTTTTTGGCCATGGCTCGTCAAGAGCCCCTTTTTCCTTGTTGGCCCTTTTGGAGATAAGTTCTTCTGAATTTGGGCCCTTTTGGACAAGGCTTGTTATAAGCCCCTTTCGCTTTTTGGCCCTTTCGGAATGAGAGTCTCCTGGATATTGGCCCTTATGAACTAAGCTAAGGGTTTTCTTAGCAAGAGTTTTCTGAATTTTTGGCCCTTTTGGGCTAGGCTCTTGATAAGCCCTTTTTACTTTTTGGCCCTTGATAAGCCCTTTTTACTTTTGGCCCTTTTGAAGGAAGGTTCTTCTGAATTTCGGCCCTTATGGACAAGGCTTGTTATAAGCCCCTTTCGTTATTTGGCCCTTTTGTATTGAGAGTCTCCTGAATTTTGGCTCTTTGGATTTAGCTAATAGTTTTAGCAAAAATTTTCTGAATTTTTGGCCCTTTTGGGCTAGGCTCTTGATAAGCCATTTTTACTTTTTGGCCCTTTTGAAGCGAGGCTCTTTTGAATTTTTGGCTTTTTGTGCTAGGCTCTTGGTCAGCCCTTTCATGTTTTGGCCCTTTTAAAAAGAGGTTCTTCTAAATTTAGGCCCATTTGATAGGCCCTTTTGGGCCCATTTTACAAGCTAAGGGTTTTCTTAGCAAGTTTTCTGAATTTTTGGCCCTTCTGGGCTAGGCTCTTGATTGAAAAAAGGTTCTTCTAAATTTGGGCCTTTTGATAAGCCCTTTTTATTTTTTGGCCTTTTTGAAGAGAGATATTTCTTAATTTGGGCCCTTTTGGACAAGGCTTGTTATAAGCCCCTTTCGCTTTTTGGCCCTTTTGGATTGAGAGTCTCCTGGGATTTTGGCCCTTTTGAACTGAACTTTTTGGCCATGGCTCGTCATGAGCCCCTTTTGCTTTTTGGTTCTTTTGAAGATAAGTTCTTCTGAATTTGGGCCCTTTTGGACAAGGCTTGTTATAAGCCCCTTTCGCTTTTGAAATGAGAGTCTCCTGGATATTGGCCCTTTTGAACTAAGCTAAGGATTTTCTTAGCGAGAGTTTTCTGATTTTTTTGGCCCTTCTGGTTTAGGCTCTTGATAAGACCTTTTTACTTTTTGGCCCTTTTGAAGGGAGGTTGTTTTGAATTTCTATCTGTTTTGTGCTAGCCTCTTGACGAGCCCTTTTTATTTTTTGGCCCTTTTGAAAAGATATTCTTCTAAAGTTGGGCCCATTTGATAGGCCCTTTTTATTTTTTGGCCCTTTTGGAGAGAGTTTTGGGCTTTCTTAATTTGGGCCTTTATGGACAAGACTTGTTATAAGCCCCTTTCGCTTTTTGGCCCTTTTGTATTGAGAGTCACCTGGATTTTGGCCCTTTTGAACTAAACTTTTTGGCCATGTCTTGTCGTGAGTCCCTTTTTCCTTTTTGGCCCTTTTGAAGATAAGTTATTCTGAATTTGGGCCCTTTTGGACAAGGCTTGTTATAAGCCCCTTTCGCTTTTTGGCCCTTTTGGAATGAGAGTCTCCTGGATATTGGCCCTTTTGAACCAAGCTAAGGGTTTTTCTTAGCAAGAGTTTTCTGAATTTTGGCCCTTTTGGGCTAGGCTCTTGATAAGCCCTTTTACTTTCTGGCCCTTTTGAAGCGAGGTTCTTTTGAATTTTTGGCTTTTTGTGCTAGGCTCGCTTTTTGGCCCTTTTGTATAGAGAGTCTCCTGGATTTTGGCCCTTTTAAACTAAACTTTTTGGCCATGGCTCGTCAAGAGCCCCTTTTTCCTTGTTGGCCCTTTTGGAGATAAGTTCTTCTGAATTTGGGCCCTTTTGGACAAGGCTTGTTATAAGCCCCTTTCGCTTTTTGGCCCTTTTGGAATGAGAGTCTCCTGGATATTGGCCCTTTTGAACTAAGCTAAGGGTTTTCTTAGCAAGAGTTTTCTGAATTTTTGGCCCTTTTGGGCTAGGCTCTTGATAAGCCCTTTTTACTTTTTGGCCCTTTTGAAGCGAGGTTCTTTTGAATTTTTGGCTTTTTGTGCTAGGCTCTTGATGAGCCTTTTTATTTTTTGGTCCTTTTAATAAGAGGTTCTTCTAAGTTTGGGCCCGTTTGATAAGCCCTTTTTATTTTTTGGCCCTTTTGAAGAGAGATATTATTAAATTTGGGCCCTTATAGACAAGGCTTGTTATGAGCCTCTTTCGCTTTTTGGCCCTTTTGTATTGAGAGTCTCCTGGATTTTGGCCATTTTCAACTAAACTTTTTGGCCCTTTTGTGCTAGGCTCTGGATAAGCCCTTTTTTCGTTTCGGCCCTTTTAAAGGGAGGGTCTTCAAAATGTTTAGCCTTTATGTTCTAGGCTCTTGATAAGCCCTTTTTACTTTTGGCCCTTTTGAAGGGAGGTTGTTTTGAATTTCTATCTGTTTTGTGCTAGCCTCTTGACGAGCCCTTTTGAAAAGATGTTCTCCTAAATTTGGGCCCATTTGATAAGCCCTTTTTATTTTTTGGCCCTTTTGGAGAGAGTTTTGGGCTTTCTTAATTTGGGCTTTTATGGACAAGGCTTGTTATAAGCCCCTTTCGCTTTTTGGCCCTTTTGAACTAAACTTTTGGCCATGGCTCGTCATGAGCCCCTTTTTCTATTTTGGCCCTTTTGAAGATAAGTTCTTATGAATTTGGGCCCTTTTGGACAAGGCTTGTTAAAAGCCCCTTTCGCTTTTTGGCCCTTTTGGAATGAGAGTCTCCTGGATATTGGCCCTTTTGAACTAAGCTAAGGGTTTTCTTAGCAAGAGTTTTCTGAATTTTTGGCCCCTTTGGGCTAGCCTCTTGATAAGCCCTTTTTACTTTTTGGCCCTTTTGAAGGGAGGTTCTTGAGAATTTTTGGCTGTTTTGAGCTAGGCTCTCGATGAGCCCTTTTTATTTTTTTGGCTTTTTTTAAAAAAAAGGTTCTTCTAAATTTGGGCCCATTTGATAAGCCCTTTTTATTTTTTGGCCCTTTTGAAGCGAGGTATTATTAAATTTGAGCCCTTATGGACAAGGCTTGTTATGAGCCCCTTTCGCTTTGTGGCCCTTTTGTATAGAGAGTCTCCTGGATTTTGGCCCTTTTGAACTAAACTTTTTGGCCATGGCTCGTCATGAGCCCCTTTTTCCTTTTTGGCCCTTTTGAAGATAAGTTCTTCTGAATTTGGGCCCTTTTGGACAAGGCTTGTTATAAGCCCCTTTCGCTTTTTGGCCCTTTTGGAATGAGAGTCTCCTGGATATTGGCCCTTTTGAACTAAGCTAAGGGTTTTCTTAGCAAGAGTTTTCTGAATTTTGACCCTTCTGGGCTAGACTCTTGATAAGCCCTTTTTACTTTTGGCCCTTTTGAAGGAGGTTCTTGTGAATTTTGGCTGTTTTAAGCTAGGCTCTCGATGAGCCTTTTTATTTTTGGCTTTAAAAAAAAAGGTTCTTCTAAATTTGAAGCGAGGTATTATTAAATTTGAGCCCTTATGGACAAGGCTTGTTACGAGCCCCTTTCGCTTTTTGGCCCTTTTGTATAGAGAGTCTCCTGGATTTTGGCCCTTTTAAACTAAACTTTTTGGCCATGGCTCGTCAAGCGCCCCTTTTTCCTTGTTTTCCCCTTTTGGAGATAAGTTCTTCTGAATTTGGGCCCTTTTGGACAAGGCTTGTTATAAGCCCCTTTCGCTTTTGGCCCTTTTGGAATGAGAGTCTCCTGGATATTGGCCCTTTTGAACTAAGCTAAGGGTTTTCTTAGCAAGAGTTTTCTGAATTTTTGGCCCTTTGGGCTAGGCTCTTGATAAGCCCTTTTACTTTTGGCCCTTTGAAGCGAGGTTCTTTTGAATTTTGGCTTTTGTGCTAGGCTCGCTTTTTGGCCCTTTGTATAGAGAGTCTCCTGGATTTTGGCCCTTTTAAACTAAACTTTTTGGCCATGGCTCGTCAAGAGCCCTTTTCCTTTGTTGGCCCTTTGGAGAAAAGTTCTTCTGAATTTGGGCCCTTTTGGACAAGGCTTGTTATAAGCCCCTTAGAAAACCCTTAGCTTAGTTCAAAAGGGAGACTCTCATTCCAAAAGGGCCAAAAAGCGAAAGGGGCTTATAACAAGCCTTGTCCAAAAGGGCCCAAATTCAGAAGAACTTATCTTCAAAAGGGCCAAAAAAAAAAGGGCTCATGACGAGCCATGGCCAAAAGTTTAGTTCAAAAGGGCCAAAATCAGGAGACTCTCAATACAAGAGCCAAAAAGCGAAAGGGCTTATAACAAGCCTTGTCCATAAAAACAAATTAGAAGAAGCTCTCTCACAAGGGCCAAAAAATAAAAAGGGCTTATCAAATGGGCCCAAATTTGAGAGAACATCTCTTCAAAGGGCCAAACAATAAAAGGAGCTCGTCAAGAGGCTAGCACAAAACAGATAGAAATTCAAAACAACCTCCCTTCAAAAGGGCCAAAAGTAAAAAGGTCTTATCAAGAGCCTAAACCAGAAGGGCCAAAAAATCAGAAAACTCTCGCTAAGAAAATCCTTAGCTTAGTTCAAAGGGCCAATATCAGGAGACTCTCATTCCAAGGGCCAAAAAGCGAAAGGGCTTATAACAAGCCTTGTCCAAAACCCAAATTCAGAAGAACTTATCTCCAAAAGGGCCAACAACGGAAAAGGCTTGACAAGCCATGGCCAAAAGTTTAAGTTTAAAAGGCCAAATAGACTCTATACAAAGGCCAAAAAGCGTGCCTAGCACAAAAGCCAAAAATTCAAAAAAACCTCCTTCAAAAGGGCCAAAAAAGCTTATCAAAACCTAACAAGGGCCAAAATTCAGAAAACTCTTGCTAAGAAAACCTTAGCTTAGTTCAAAAGGCCAATATCAGAGACTCTCATTCCAAAAGAAAAAGCGAAATTTGGCCCTTTTAGAATGAGAGTCTCCTGGATATTGGCCCTTTTGAACTAAGCTAAGGGTTTTCTTAGCAAGAGTTTTCTGAATTTTTGGCCCTTCTGGCTAGCCTCTTGATAAGTTTTTTACTTTTTGGCCCTTTTGAAGGGAGGTTCTTGTGAATTTTGGCTGTTTTGAGCTAGGCTCGATGAGCCCTTTTTATTTTTTTTTGGCTTTTTAAAAAAAGGTTCTTCTACATTGGTGCCCATTTGATAAGCCCTTTTTATTTGTTGGCCCTTTTGAAGCGAGGTATAATTAAATTTGAGCCCTTATGGACAAGGCTTGTTATGAGCCCCTTTCGCTTTTTTGGCCCTTTTGTATAGAGAGTCTCCTGGATTTTGGCCCTTTTGAACTAAACTTTTTGGCCATGGCTAGTCATTAGCCCCTTTTTCCCTTTTTGGCCCTTTTGAAGATAAGTTCTTCTGAATTTGGGCCCTTTTAGACAAGGCTTGCTATAAGCCCCTTTCGCTTTTTGGCCCTTTTGGAATGAGAGTCTCCTGGATATTGGCCCTTTTGAACTAAGCTAATAATAATGATAAGCCCTTTTTATTTTTTGGCCCTTTTGAAGCGAGGTATTATTAAATTTGAGCCCTTATGGACAAGGCTTGTTATAAGCCCCTTTCGCTTTTTGGCCCTTTTGTATAGAGAGTCTCCTGGATTTTGGCCCTTTTAAACTAAACTTTTTGGCCATGGCTCGTCAAGAGCCCCTTTTTCCTTGTTGGCCCTTTTGGAGATAAGTTCTTCTGAATTTGGGCCCTTTTGGACAAGGCTTGTTATAAGCCCCTTTCGCTTTTTGGCCCTTTTGGAATGAGAGTCTCCTGGATATTGGCCCTTTTGAACTAAGCTAAGGGTTTTCTTAGCAAGAGTTTTCTGAATTTTTGGCCCTTTTGGGCTAGGCTCTTAATAAGCCCTTTTTACTTTTTGGCCCTTTTGAAGCGAGGTTCTTTTGAATTTTTGGCTGTTTGTGTTAGGCTCTTGATAAGCCCTTTTATTTTCTGGTCCTTTTAATAAGAGGTTCTTCTAAGTTTGGGCCCATTTGATAAGCCCTTTTAATTTTTTGGCCCTTTTGAAGAGAGATATTATTAAATTTGGGCCCTTAATGACAAGGCTTGTTATGAGCCTCTTTCGCTTTTTGGCCCTTTTGTATTGAGAGTCTCCTGGATTTTGGCCATTTTCAACTAAACTTTTTGGCCATGGCTCGTCATGAGCCCTTTGCTTTTGGCCCTTTTGAAGAGAAGTTCTTCTGAATTTGGGCCCTTTTAGACAAGGCTTGTTACAGGTCCCTTTCGCTTTTTGGCCCTTTTGTGCTGGGCGCTGGATAAGCCCTTTTTTCGTTTCGGCCCTTTTAAAGGGAGGGTCTTCAAAATGTTTAGCCTTTATGTTCTAGGCTCTTGATAAGCCCTTTTTACTTTTGGCCCTTTTGAAGGAAGGTTCTTCTGAATTTCGGCCCTCATGGACAAGGCTTGTTATAAGCCCCTTTCGTTATTTGGCTCTTTTGTATTGAGAGTCTCCTGAATTTTCGCTCTTTGGATTTAGCTAATAGCTTTAGCAAAAATTTTCTGAATTTTTGGCCCTTTTGGGCTAGGCCCATGATAAGCCATTTTTACTTTTTGGCCCTTTTGAAGCGAGGCTCTTGAATTTTTGGCTTTTTGTGCTAGGCTCTTGAAGAGCCCTTTTATTTTTTGGCCCTTTTAAAAAGAGGTTCTTCTAAATTTAGACCCATTTGATAGGCCCTTTTGGGCCCATGTTACAAGCTAAGGGTTTTCTTAGCAAGTTTTCTGAATTTTTGGCCCTTCTGGGCTAGGCTCTTGATAAGCCCTTTTTACTTTTTGGCCCTTTTGAAGCGAGGTTCTTTTGAATTTTTGGCTGTTTTGTGCTAGGCTATTGACGAGCCCTTTTTATTTTTTGGCCCTTTTGAAAAAGGTTCTTCTAAATTGGGCCCTTTTTTATTTTTTTTTGGCCTTTTGAAGCGAGGTATTTCTTAATTTGGGCCCTTTTGGACAAGGCTTGTTATAAGCCCCTTTCGCTTTTTGGCCCTTTTGAAATGAGAGTCTCCTGGATATTGGCCCTTTTGAA
The DNA here is from genome assembly GCF_024139115.2 of Armigeres subalbatus. Lineage (NCBI taxonomy): Eukaryota > Metazoa > Arthropoda > Insecta > Diptera > Culicidae > Armigeres > Armigeres subalbatus. The sequence goes on along the minus strand of NW_026943381.1, from coordinate 103,500 downwards.
CTAAGCTAAGGGTTTTCTTAGCGAGAGTTTTCTGATTTTTTTGGCCCTTCTGGGTTAGGCTCTTGATAAGACCTTTTTACTTTTTGGCCCTTTTGAAGGGAGGTTGTTTTGAATTTCTATCTGTTTTGTGCTAGCCTCTTGACGAGCCCTTTTTATTTTTTGGCCCTTTTGGAAAGATGTTCTCCTAAATTTGGGCCCATTTGATAAGCCCTTTTTTTTGGCCTTTTTGGAGAGAGGTTCTTCTTAATCTGGGCCTTTATGGACAAGGCTTGTTATCAGCCCCTTTCGCTTTTTGGCCCTTTTGTATTGAGAGTCTCCTGGATTTTGGCCCTTTTGAACTAAACTTTTTGGCCATGGCTCGTCATGAGCCCCTTTTTGGCCCTTTTGAAGATAAGTTCTTCTGAATTTGGGCCCTTTTGGACAAGGCTTGTTATAAGCCCCTTTCGCTTTTTGGCCCTTTTGGAATGAGAGTCTCCTGGATATTGGCCCTTTTGAACTAAGCTAAGGGTTTTCTTAGCAAGAGTTTTCTGAATTTTTGGCCCTTCTGGGCTAGCCTCTTGATAAGCCCTTTTTACTTTTTGGCCCTTTTGAAGGGAGGTTCTTGTGAATTTTTGGCTGTTTTGAGCTAGGCTCTCGATGAGCCCTTTTTATTTTTTTGGCTTTTTAAAAAAAAGGTTCTTCTAAATTTGGGCCCATTTGATAAGCCCTTTTTATTTTTTGGCCCTTTTGAAGCGAGGTATTATTAAATTTGAGCCCTTATGGACAAGGCTTGTTATGAGCCTTTTTCGCTTTTTGGCCCTTTTGTATAGAGAGTCTCCTGGATTTTGGCCCTTTTAAACTAAACTTTTTGGCCATGGCTCGTCAAGAGCCCCTTTTTCCTTGTTGGCCCTTTTGGAGATAAGCTCTTCTGAATTTGGGCCCTTTTGGACAAGGCTTGTTATAAGCCCCTTTCGCTTTTTGGCCCTTTTGGAATGAGAGTCTCCTGGATATTGGCCCTTTCGAACTAAGCTAAGGGTTTTCTTAGCAAGAGTTTTCTGAATTTTTGGCCCTTTTGGGCTAGGCTCTTGATAAGCCCTTTTTACTTTTTGGCCCTTTTGAAGCGAGGTTCTTTTGAATTTTTGGCTTTTTGTGCTAGGCTATTGACGAGCCCTTTTTATTTTTTGGCCCTTTTGAAAAAAGGTTCTTCTAAATTTTGGCCCTTTTGATAAGCCCTTCTGGGCTAGGCTTTGGATAAGCCCTTTTTTCGTTTTGGCCCTTTTAAAGGGAGGGTCTTCAAAATTTTTAGTCTTTATGTGCTAGGCTCTTGATAAGCCCTTTTTACTTTTGGCCCTTTTGAAGGAAGGTTCTTCTGAATTTCGGCCCTCATGGACAAGGGTTGTTATAAGCCCCTTTCGTTATTTGGCCCTTTTGTATTGAGAGTATCCTGAATTTTGACCCTTTGGATTTAGCTAGTAGTTTTCTTAGCAAAAGTTTTCTGAATTTTTGGCCCTTTTGTGCTAGGCTTTTGATAAGCCCTTTTTACTTTTTGGCCCTTTTGAAGCGAGGTTCTTTTGAATTTTTGGCTGTTTTGTGCTAGGCTATTGACGAGCCCTTTCTATTTTTTGGCCCTTTTGAAAAAAGGTTCTTCTAAATTTGGGCCCTTTTTATTTTTTGGCCTTTTTGAAGAGAGATATTTCTTAATTTGGGCCCTTTTGGACAAGGCTTGTTATAAGCCCCTTTCGCTTTCTGGCCCTTTTGGATTGAGTCTCCTGGGATTTTGGCCCTTTTGAACTAAACTTTTTGGCCATGGCTCGTCATGAGCCCCTTTTGCTTTTTGGCCCTTTTGAAGATAAGTTCTTCTGAATTTGGGCCCTTTTGGACAAGGCTTGTTATAAGCCCCTTTCGCTTTTTGGCCCTTTTGAAATGAAAGTCTCCTGGATATTGGCCCTTTTGAACTAAGCTAAGGATTTTCTTAGCGAGAGTTTTCTGATTTTTTTGGCCCTTCTGGTTTAGGCTCTTGATAAGACCTTTTTACTTTTTGGCCCTTTTGAAGGGAGGTTGTTTTGAATTTCTATCTGTTTTGTGCTAGCCTCTTGACGAGCCCTTTTTATTGTTTGGCCCTTTTGAAGAGATGTTCTCCTAAATTTGGGCCCATTTGATAAGCCCTTTTTATTTTTTGGCCCTTTTGGAGAGAGCTTCTTCTTAATTTGGGCCTTTATGGACAAGGCTTGTTATGAGTTCCTTTCGCTTTTTGGCCCTTTTGTATTGAGAGTCTCCTGGATTTTGGCCCTTTTGAACTAAACTTTTTGGCCATGGCTCGTCATGAGCTTCTCTTTCCTTTTTGGCCCTTTTGAAGATAAGTTCTTCTGAATTTGGGCCCTTTTGGACAAGGCTTGTTATAAGCCCCTTTCGCTTTTTGGCCATTTTGGAATGAGAGTCTCCTGGATATTGGCCCTTTTGAACTAAGCTAAGGATTTTCTTAGCAAGAGTTTTCTGAATTTTTGGCCCTTCTGGGCTAGCCTCTTGATAAGCCCTTTTTACTTTTTGGCCCTTTTGAAGGGAGGTTTTTGTGAATTTTTGGCTGTTTTTGAGCCCTTTTTATTTTTTTGGTCTTGAAAAAAAAAGGTTCTTCTAAATTTGGGCCCATTTGATAAGCCCTTTTTATTTTTTGGCCCTTTTGAAGCGAGGTATTATTAAATTTGAGCCCTTATGGACAAGGCTTGTTACGAGCCCCTTTCGCTTTTTGGCCCTTTTGTATAGAGAGTCTCCTGGATTTTGGCCCTTTTAAACTAAACTTTTTGGCCATGGCTCGTCAAGAGCCCCTTTTTCCTTGTTTTCCCTTTTGGAAGTTCTTCTGAATTTGTGCCCTTTTGGACAAGGCTTGTTATAAGCCCCTTTCGCTTTTTGGCCCTTTTGGAATGAGAGTCTCCTGGATATTGGCCCTTTTGAACTAAGCTAAGGGTTTTCTTAGCAAGAGTTTTCTGAATTTTTGGCCCTTTTGGGCTAGGCTCTTGATAAGCCCTTTTTACTTTTTGGCCCTTTTGAAGCGAGGTTCTTTTGAATTTTTGGCTTTTTGTGCTAGGCTCTTGATGAGCCCTTTTATTTTTTGGTCCTTTTAATAAGAGGTTCTTCTAAGTTTGGGCCCTTTTAATTTTTTGGCCCTTTTGAAGAGAGATATTATTAAATTTGGGCCCTTATAGACAAGGCTTGTTATGAGCCCCTTTCGCTTTTTGGCCCTTTTGTATTGAGAGTCTCCTGGATTTTGGCCATTTTCAACTAAACTTTTTGGCCATGGCTCGTCATGAGCCCCTTTTGCTTTTTGGCCCTTTTGAAGAGAAGTTCTTCTGAATTTGGGCCCTTTTGGACAAGGCTTGTTATAGGTCCCTTTCGCTTTTTGGCCCTTTTGTGCTAGGCTCTGGATAAGCCCTTTTTTCGTTTCGGCCCTTTTAAAGGGAGGGTCTTCAAAATGTTTAGCCTTTATGTTCTAGGCTCTTGATAAGCCCTTTTTACTTTTGGCCCTTTTGAAGGAAGGTTCTTCTGAATTTCGGCCCTTATGGACAAGGCTTGTTATAAGCCACTTTCGTTATTTGGCCCTTTTGTATTGAGAGTTTCCTGAATTTTCGCTCTTTGGATTTAGCTAATAGTTTTAGCAAAAATTTTCTGAATTTTTGGCCCTTTTGGGCTAGGCCCTTGATAAGCCAGGTTCTTCTAAATTTAGACCCATTTGATAGGCCCTTTTGGGCCCATGTTACAAGCTAAGGGTTTTCTTAGCAAGTTTTCTGAATTTTTGGCCCTTCTGGGCTAGGCTCTTGATAAGCCCTTTTTACTTTTTGGCCCTTTTGAAGCGAGGTTCTTTTGAATTTTTGGCTGTTTTGTGCTAGACTAGAGAGCTTCTTCTTAATTTGGGCCTTTATGGACAAGGCTTGTTATAAGCCCCTTTCGCTTTTTGGTCCTTTTGTATTGAGAGTCTCCTGGATTCTGGCCCTTTTGAACTAAACTTTTTGGCCATGGCTCGTCATGAGCCCCTTTTTCCTTTTTGGCCCTTTTGAAGATAAGTTCTTCTGAATTTGGGCCCTTTTGGACAAGGCTTGTTATAAGCCCCTTTCGCTTTTTGGCCCTTTTGGAATGAGAGTCTCCTGGATATTGCCCCTTTTGAACTAAGCTAAGGGTTTTCTTAGCAAGAGTTTTCTGAATTTTTGGCCCTTCTGGGCTAGCCCCTGGTAAGCCCTTTTTACTTTTTGGCCCTTTTGAAGGGAGGTTCTTGTGAATTTTTGGCTGTTTTGAGCTAGGCTCTCGATGAGCCCTTTTTATTTTTTTGGCTTTTTTAAAAAAAAGGTTCTTCTAAATTTGGGCCCATTTGATAAGCCCTTTTTATTTTTTGGCCCTTTTGAAGCGAGGTATTATTAAATTTGAGCCCTTATGAACAAGGCTTGTTATAAGCCCATTTCGCTTTTTGGCCCTTTTGTATAGAGAGTCTCCTGGATTTTGGCCCTTTTGAACTAAACTTTTTGGCCATGGCTCGTCATGAGCCCCTTTTTCCTTTTTGGCCCTTTTGAAGATAAGTTCTTCTGAATTTGGGCCCTTTTGGACAAGGCTTGTTATAAGCCCCTTTCGCTTTTTGGCCCTTTTGGAATGAGAGTCTCCTGGATATTGGCCCTTTTGAACTAAGCTAAGGGTTTTCTTAGCAAGAGTTTTCTGAATTTTTGGCCCTTCTGGGCTAGCCTCTTGATAAGCCCTTTTTACTTTTTGGCCCTTTTGAAGGGAGGTTCTTGTGGATTTTTGCTAGGCTCTCGACGAGCCCTTTTTATTTCTTTGGCTTTTTAAAAAAAAGGTTCTTCTAAATTTGGGCCCATTTGATAAGCCCTTTTTATTTTTTGGCCCTTTTGAAGCGAGGTATTATTAAATTTGAGCCCTTATGGACAAGGCTTGTTACGAGCCCCTTTCGCTTTTTGGCCCTTTTGTATAGAGAGTCTCCTGGATTTTGGCCCTTTTAAACTAAACTTTTTGGCCATGGCTCGTCATGAGCCCCTTTTTCCTTGTTGGCCCTTTTGGAGATAAGTTCTTCTGAATTTGGGCCCTTTTGGACAAGGCTTGTTATAAGCCCCTTTCGCTTTTTGGCCCTTTTGGAATGAGAGTCTTCTGGATATTGGCCCTTTTGAACTAAGCTAAGGGTTTTCTTAGTGAGAGTTTTCTGAATTTTTGGCCCTTTTGGGCTAGACTCTTGATAAGCCCTTTTTACTTTTTGGCCCTTTTGAAGCGAGGTTCTTTTGAACTTTTGGCTTTTTGTGCTAGGCTATTGACGAGCCCTTTTATTTTTTGGCCCTTTTGAAAAAAGGTTCTTCTAAATTTTGGCCCTTTTGATAGGCCCTTCTGGGCTAGGCTCTGGATAAGCCCTTTTTTCGTTTTGGCCCTTTTAAAGGGAGGGTCTTCAAAATTTTTAGTCTTTATGTGCTAGGCTCTTGATAAGCCCTTTTTACTTTTGGCCCTTTTGAAGGAAGGTTCTTCTGAATTTCGGCCCTCATGGACAAGGGTTGTTATAAGCCCCTTTCGTTATTTGGCCCTTTTGTATTGAGAGTATCCTGAATTTTGACCCTTTGGATTTAGCTAATAGTTTTCTTAGCAAAAGTTTTCTGAATTTTTGGCCCTTTTGGGCTAGGCTTTTGATAAGCCCTTTTTACTTTTTGGCCCTTTTGAAGCGAGGTTCTTTTGAATTTTTGGCTGTTTTGTGCTAGGCTATTGACGAGCCCTTTCTATTTTTTGGCCCTTTTGAAAAAAGGTTCTTCTAAATTTGGGCCCTTTTTATTTTTTGGCCTTTTTGAAGAGAGATATTTCTTAATTTGGGCCCTTTTGGACAAGGCTTGTTATAAGCCCCTTTTGCTTTCTGGCCCTTTTGGATTGAGTCTACTGGGATTTTGGCCCTTTTGAACTAAACTTTTGGCCATGGCTCGTCATGAGCCTTTTTGCTTTTGGCCCTTTTGAAGATAAGTTCTTCTGAATTTGGGCCTTTTGGACAAGGCTTGTTATAAGCCCCTTTCGCTTTTTGGCCCTTTTGAAATGAAAGTCTCCTGGATATTGGCCCTTTTGAACTAAGCTAAGGATTTTCTTAGCGAGAGTTTTCTGATTTTTTTGGCCCTTCTGGTTTAGGCTCTTGATAAGACCTTTTTACTTTTTGGCCCTTTTGAAGGGAGGTTGTTTTGAATTTCTATCTGTTTTGTGCTAGCCTCTTGACGAGCCCTTTTTATTTTTTGGCCCTTTTGAAAAGATGTTCTCCTAAATTTGGGCCCATTTGATAAGACCTTTTTTTTATGGCATTGCGCGGCCGGTAATAAAGTTAACCAGTTCAGTGCGTGTTGGTTCTTGTTTCGGACGGCAGAACAATCGCGCGATTTGCCGAAATTTTGTGTTTTGCATTGCGCGGCCGGTAATAAAGTTAATTAGTGCAGTGCGTGTTGGCTCTTGTTTCGGACGGCGGAACGATCGCGCGATCGATGGAAATTTTGAGTTTTGCATTGCGCGGCCGGCAATAAAGTTAATTAGTGCAGTGCGAGTTGGCTCTTGTTTCGGACGGCGGAACGATCGCGCGGTTTGCCGATATTTTGTGTTTTGCATTGCGCGGCCGGTAATAAAGTTAATTAGTTCAGTGCGAGTTGGCTCTTGTTTCGGACGGCAGAACGATCACGCGATTTGCCGAAATTTTGTGTTTTGCATTGCGCGGTCGGTAATAAAGTTAATTAGTGCAGTGCGAGTTGGCTCTTGTTTCGGACGGCGGAACGATCGCGCGATTTGCCGAAATTTTGTGTTTTGTTTTGTTTTTCCTTAGGACGGTTCGTAAGTAAATTGATGAATATATTTTATTATTTTTACAGCATATACTGTTATTGACAAACGCTCTATATTGTCGAATAGAGCTCCCTATTATTCACCTTTCCCACTAACACAAATTTTCCTTCCTGAGACATCTATGAAGGTAGTATGGGTTCCCTGCATCTTCACTAGTAGATGTTGAACTAACATTCCTTCCCTTCCTTCCGTGATTGTAAGGACGTGGCCAGGTATACAACTGCTACTGTATAGGAAAAGGTACTAATCCCAAGTACCAATTTGCGACAATATACAGTAGATTGCTCAATTGAGCATTGTATAGCCACCCACGATTTGTACAATCACATATGCTATGCTATGCTATGCTATTTGATAAGCCCTTTTTATTTTTTGGCCTTTTTGGAGAGAGTTTTGTGCTTTCTTAATTTGGGCCTTTATGGACAAGGCTTGTTATAAGCCCCTTTCGCTTTTTGGCCCTTTTGTATTGAGAGTCTCCTGGATTTTGGCCCTTTTGAACTAAACTTTTTGGCCATGGCTCGTCATGAGCCCCTTTTTCCTTTTTGGCCCTTTTGAAGATAAGTTCTTCTGAATTTGGGCCCTTTTGGACAAGGCTTGTTATAAGCCCCTTTCGCTTTTTGGCCCTTTTGGAATGAGAGTCTCCTGGATATTGGCCCTTTCGAACTAAGCTAAGGGTTTTCTTAGCAAGAGTTTTCTGAATTTTTGGCCATTCTGGGCTAGCCTCTTGATAAGCCCTTTTTACTTTTTGGCCCTTTTGACGGGAGGTTCTTGTGAATTTTTGGCTGTTTTGAGCTAGGCTCTCGATGAGCCCTTTTTATTTTTTTGGCTTTTTTAAAAAAAAGGTTCTTCTAAATTTGGGCCCATTTGATAAGCCCTTTTTATTTTTTGGCCCTTTTGAAGCGAGGTATTATTAAATTTGAGCCCTTATGGACAAGGCTTGTTATGAGCCCCTTTCGCTTTTTGGCCCTTTTGTATAGAGAGTCTCCTGGATTTTGGCCCTTTTGAACTAAACTTTTTGGCCATGGCTCGTCATGAGCCCCTTTTTCCTTTTTGGCCCTTTTGAAGATAAGTTCTTCTGAATTTGGGCCCTTTTGGACAAGGCTTGTTATAAGCCCCTTTCGCTTTTTGGCCCTTTTGGAATGAGAGTCTCCTGGATATTGGCCCTTTTGAACTAAGCTAAGGGTTTTCTTAGCAAGAGTTTTCTGAATTTTTGGCCATTCTGGGCTAGCCCTTGATAAGCCCTTTTTACTTTTTGGCCCTTTTGAAGGGAGGTTCATGTGAATTTTTGGCTGTTTTGAGCTAGGCTCTCGATGAGCCCTTTTTATTTTTTTGGCTTTTTAAAAAAAAAGGTTCTTCTAAATTTGGGCCCATTTGATAAGCCCTTTTTATTTTTTGGCCCTTTTGAAGCGAGGTATTATTAAATTTGAGCCCTTATGGACAAGGCTTGTTATGAGCCCCTTTCGCTTTTTGGCCCTTTTGTATAGAGAGTCTCCTGGATTTTGGCCCTTTTGAACTAAACTTTTTGGCCATGGCTCGTCATGAGCCCCTTTTTCCTTTTTGGCCCTTTTGAAGATAAGTTCTTCTGAATTTGGGCCCTTTTGGACAAGGCTTGTTATAAGCCCCTTTCGCTTTTTGGCCCTTTTGGAATGAGAGTCTCCTGGATATTGGCCCTTTTGAACTAAGCTAAGGGTTTTCTTAGCAAGAGTTTTCTGAATTTTTGGCCCTTTTGGGCTAGGCTCTTGATAAGCCCTTTTTACTTTTTGGCCCTTTTGAAGCGAGGTTCTTTTGAATTTTTGGCTTTTTGTGCTAGGCTCGCTTTTTGGCCCTTTTGTATAGAGAGTCTCCTGGATTTTGGCCCTTTTAAACTAAACTTTTTGGCCATGGCTCGTCAAGAGCTTCTTTTTCCTTGTTGGCCCTTTTGGAGATAAGTTCTTCTGAATTTGGGCCCTTTTGGACAAAGCTTGTTATAAGCCCCTTTCGCTTTTTGGCCCTTTTGGAATGAGAGTCTCCTGGATATTGGCCCTTTTGAACTAAGCTAAGGATTTTCTTAGCGAGAGTTTTCTGATTTTTTTGGCCCTTCTGGTTTAGGCTATTGATAAGACCTTTTTACTTTTTGGCCCTTTTGAAGGGAGGTTGTTTTGAATTTCTATCTGTTTTGTGCTAGCCTCTTGACGGCCTTGAGGTTCTTCTAAATTTGGGCCCATTTGATAAGCCCTTTTTATTTTTTGGCCCTTTTGAAGCGAGGTATTATTAAATTTGGGCCCTTATGGACAAGGCTTGTTATAAGCCCCTTTCGCTTTTTGGCCCTTTTGTATTGAGAGTCTTCTGGATTTTGGCCCTTTTGAACTAAACTTTTTGGCCATGGCTCGTCATGAGCCCCTTTTTCCTTTTTGGCCCTTTTGAAGATAAGTTCTTCTGAATTTGGGCCCTTTTGGACAAGGCTTGTTATAGGTCCCTTTCGCTTTTTGGCCCTTTTGGAATGATAGTTTCCTGGAAATTGGTCCTTTTGAACTAAGCTAAGGGTTTTCTTAGCGAGAGTTTTCTGAATTCCTGGCCTTTTTGTGCTAGGCTATTGATAAGCCCTTTTAACTTTTTGACCCTTTTGAAGGGAGGTTCTTGTGGATTTTTGCTAGGCTCTCGACGAGCCCTTTTTATTTTTTTGGCTTTTTAAAAAAAAGGTTCTTCTAAATTTGGGCCCATTTGATAAGCCCTTTTTATTTTTTGGCCCTTTTGAAGAGAGGTATTATTAAATTTTCTTTTTACTTTTGGCCCTTTTGAAGGAAGGTTCTTCTGAATTTCGGCCCTTATGGACAAGGCTTGTTATAAGCCCCTTTCGTTATTTGGCCCTTTTGTATTGAGAGTCTCCTGAATTTTGGCTCTTTGGATTTAGCCAATAGTTTTAGCAAAAGTTTTCTGAATTTTCGGCCCTTTTGGGCTAGGCTCTTGAAGCCCTTTTGAAGCGAGGCTCTTTTGAATTTTTGGCTTTTTGTGCTAGGCTCTTGATGAGCCCTTTTATTTTTTGGCCCTTTTAAAAAGAGGTTCTTCTAAATTTAGGCCCATTTGATAAGCCCTTTTGGGCCCATTTTACAAGCTAAGGGTTTTCTTAGCAAGTTTTCTGAATTTTTGGCCCTTCTGGGCTAGGCTCTTGATAAGCCCTTTTTACTTTTTGGCCCTTTTGAAGGGAGGTTCTTTTGAATTTTTGGCTGTTTTGTGCTAGGCTATTGACGAGCCCTTTTTATTTTTTGGCCCTTTTGAAAAAAGGTTCTTCTAAATTTGGGCCCTTTTGATAAGCCCTTTTTATTTTTTGGCCTTTTTGAAGAGAGATATTTCTTAATTTGGGCCCTTTTGGACAAGGCTTGTTATAAGCCCCTTTCGCTTTTTGGCCCTTTTGGATTGAGAGTCTCCTGGGATTTTGGCCCTTTTGAACTAAACTTTTTGGCCATGGCTCGTCATGACCCCCTTTTTCCTTTTTGGCCCTTTTGAAGATAAGTTCTTCTGAATTTGGGCCCTTTTGGACAAGGCTTGTTATAAGCCCCTTTCGCTTTTTGGCCCTTTTGGAATGAGAGTCTCCTGGATATTGGCCCTTTTGAACTAAGCTAAGGGTTTTCTTAGCAAGAGTTTTCTGAATTTTTGGCCCTTCTGGGCTAGCCTCTTGATAAGCCCTTTTTACTTTTTGGCCCTTTTGAAGGGAGGTTCTTGTGAATTTTTGGCTGTTTTGAGCTAGGCTCTCGATGAGCCCTTTTTATTTTTTTGGCTTTAAAAAAAAAAGGTTCTTCTAAATTTGGGCCCATTTGATAAGCCCTTTTTATTTTTTGGCCCTTTTGAAGCGAGGTATTATTAAATTTGAGCCCTTATGAACAAGGCTTGTTATAAGCCCCTTTCGCTTTTTGGCCCTTCTGTATTGAGAGTCTCCTGGATTTTGGCCCTTTTGAACTAAACTTTTTGGCCATGGCTCGTCATGAGCCCCTTTTTCCTTTTTGACCTTTTGAAGATAAGTTCTTCTGAATTTGGGCCCTTTTGGACAAGGCTTGTTATAAGCCCCTTTCGTTATTTGGATTTAGCTTATAGTTTTCTTAGCAAAAGTTTTCTGAATTTTTGGCCCTTTTGGGCTAGGCTCTTGATAAGCCCTTTTTACTTTTTGGCCCTTTTGAAGCGAGGTTCTTTTGAATTTTTGGCTTTTTGTGCTAGGCTCTTGATGAGCCCTTTTATTTTTTGGTCCTTTTAATAAGAGGTTCTTCTAAGTTTGGGCCCATTTGATAAGCCCTTTTTATTTTTTGGCCCTTTTGAAGAGAGATATTATTAAATTTGGGCCCTTATAGACAAGGCTTGTTATGAGCCTCTTTCGCTGTGTGGCCCTTTGATTGAGAGTCTCCTGGATTTTGGCCATTTTCAACTAAACTTTTGGCCATGGCTCGTCATGAGCCCTTTGCTTTTGATAAGTCCTTTTTACTTTTTGGCCCTTTTGAAGCGAGGTTCTTTTGAATTTTTGGCTGTTTTGTGCTAGGCTATTGACGAGCCCTTTCTATTTTTGGCCCTTTTGGAAAAGGTTCTTCTAAATTTTGGCCCTTTTTATTTTTTGGCCCTTTTTGAAGAGAGATATTTCTTAATTTGGGCCTTTTTGGACAAGGCTTGTTCTAAGCCCTTTCGCTTTTTGGCCCTTTTGGATTGAGAGTCTCCTGGGATTTTGGCCCTTTTGAACTAAACTTTTTGGCCATGGCTCGTCATGAGCCCCTTTTGCTTTTTGGCCCTTTTGAAGATAAGTTCTTCTGAATTTGGGCCCTTTTGGAAAAGGCTTGTTATAAGCCCCTTTCGCTTTTTGGCCCTTTTGAAATGAGAGTCTCCTGGATATTGGCCCTTTTGAACTAAGCTAAGGATTTTCTTATCGAGAGTTTTCTGATTTTTTTGGCCCTTCTGGGCTAGCCTCTTGATAAGCCCTTTTTACTTTTTGGCCCTTTTGAAGGGAGGTTGAATTTTATCGATTTTTGAGCTAGGCCTTCGATCATTTTATTTTCAATTTTCCAGAGGCTAAATTTTTTGTATGATGGACTTCTAGTGCAAAGGTTTATCTACAACTTTGCCTAACAGTTCGTTGTTTGAATTTCACTAATAACGGACTATAGCGCTAGTAGCAGTAACTTCTAAATGATTGCTTTTTGGTTATCATTTAGTATAAGTATAGCAACTAGCACCGTTACTCCTTTAGCAGTGGACTTCGAACATCGACCTTTTAAGTAGAATTATAGAAAACCTGCACTGAAAGTCATCATATATTTTGAAATTTAGCCTTTTGGAATAAGTTATTGACAAACTTTAAATGATCGAACGTTCTGGATACTAAATGATAAGTCCTGGAGGTTGTTTTGAATTTCTATCTGTTTTGTGCTAGCCTCTTGACGAGCCCTTTTTATTTTTTGGCCCTTTTGAAAAGATGTTCTCCTAAATTTGGGCCCATTTGATAAGCCCTTTTTATTTTTTGGCCCTTTTGGAGAGAGTTTTGGGCTTTCTTAATTTGGGCTTTTATGGACAAGGCTTGTTATAAGCCCCTTTCGCTTTTTGGCCCTTTTGTATTGAGAGTCTCCTGGATTTTGGCCCTTTTGAACTAAACTTTTTGGCCATGGCTCGTCATGAGCCCCTTTTTCCTTTTTGGCCCTTTTGAAGATAAGTTCTTCTGAATTTGGGCCCTTTTGGACAAGGCTTGTTATAAGCCCCTTTCGCTTTTTGGCCCTTTTGGAATGAGAGTCTCCTGGATATTGGCCCTTTTGAACTAAGCTAAGGGTTTTCTTAGCAAGAGTTTTCTGAATTTTTGGCCCTTCTGGGCTAGCCTCTTGATAAGCAATTTTTACTTTTTGGCCCTTTTTAAGGGAGGTTCTTGTGAATTTTTGGTTGTTTTGAGCTAGGCTCTCGATGAGCCCTTTTTATTTGTTTGGCCTTTTAAAAAAAGGTTCTTCTAAATTTGGGCCCATTTGATAAGCCCTTTTTATTTTTTGGCCCTTTTGAAGCGAGGTATTATTAAATTTGGGCCCTTATGGACAAGGCTTGTTATGAGCCCCTTTCGCTTTTTGGCCCTTTTGAATAGGGAGTCTCCTGGATTTTGTCCCTTTTAAACTAAACTTTTTGGCCATGGCTCGTCATGAGCCCTTTTTGCTTTTTGGCCCTTTTGAAGAGAAGTTCTTCTGAATTTGGGCCCTTTTGGACAAGGCTTGTTATAAGCCCCTTTCGCTTTTTGGCCCTTTTGGAATGAGAGTCTCCTGGATATTGGCCCTTTTGAACTAAGCTAAGGGTTTTCTTAGCAAGAGTTTTCTGAATTTTTGGCCCTTCTGGGCTAGCCTCTTGATAAGCCCTTTTTACTTTTTGGCCCTTTTGAAGGGAGGTTCTTGTGAATTTTTGGCTGTTTTGAGCTAGGCTCTCGATGAGCCCTTTTTTTTCGGCCTTTTAAAAAAAGGTTTTTCTAAATTTGGGCCCATTTGATAAGCCCTTTTTATTTTTTGGCCCTTTTGAAGCGAGGTATTATTAAATTTGAGCCCTTATGGACAAGGCTTGTTATGAGCCCCTTTCGCTTTTTGGCCCTTTTGTATAGAGAGTCTCCTGGATTTTGGCCCTTTTGAACTAAACTTTTTGGCCATGGCTCGTCATGAGCCCCTTTTTCCTTTTTGGCCCTTTTGAAGATAAGTTCTTCTGAATTTGGGCCCTTTTGGACAAGGCTTGTTATAAGCCCCTTTCGCTTTTTGGCCCTTTTGGAATGAGAGTCTCCTGGATATTGGCCCTTTTGAACTAAGCTAAGGGTTTTCTTAGCAAGAGTTTTCTGAATTTTTGGCCCTTTTGGGCTAGGCTCTTGATAAGCCCTTTTTACTTTTAGGCCCTTTTGAAGGGAGGTTCTTTTGAATTTTTGTCTGTTTTGTGCTAGGCTATTGACGAGCCCTTTTTGTATAGACAGTCTCCTGGATTTTGGCCCTTTTAAACTAAACTTTTTGGCCATGGCTCGTCAAGAGCTTCTTTTTCCTTGTTGGCCCTTTTGAAGAGAAGTTATTCTGAATTTGGGCCCTTTTGGATAAGGCTTGTTATAAGCCCTTTCGCTTTTTGGCCCTTTTTGGAATGAGAGTCTCCTGGATATTGGCCCTTTTGAACTAAGCTAAGGGTTTTCCTAGCGAGAGTTTTCTGAATTTTTGGCCCTTCTGGACTAGGCTCTTGATAAGCCCTTTTTACTTTTTGGCCCTTTTGAAGGGAGGTTCTTTTGAATTTTTGGCTGTTTTGTGCTAGGCTATTGAGCCCTTTTTATTTTTTGGCCCTTTTGAAAAGAGCCAAAAAGGTTCTCCTGAATTTGGGCCCATTTGATAAGCCCTTTTTATTTTTTGGCACTTTTGAAGAGAGGTTCTTCTAAATTTGGGCCTTTATGGACAAGGCTTGTTATAAGCCCCTTTCGCTTTTTGGCCCTTTTGTATTGAGAGTCTCCTGGATTTTGGCCCTTTTGAACTAAACTTTTGGGCCATGCCTCGTCAAGAGCCTCTTTTGCTTTTTGGCCCTTTTGAAAAGAAGTTCTTCTGAATTTGGGCCCTTTTGGACAAGGCTTGTTATAAGCCCATTTCGCTTTTGACCCTTTTGGAATGAGAGTCTCCTGGATATTGGCCCTTTTGAACTAAGCTAAGGTTTTCTTAGCAAAAATTTTCTGAATTTTTGGCCCTTTTGGGCTAGGCTCTTGATGAGCCATTTTTACTTTTTGGCCCTTTTGAAGCGAGGCTCTTTTGAATTTTTGGCTTTTTGTGCTAGGCTCTTGATGAGCCCTTTTTATTTTTTTGGCCTTTAAAAAAAAGGTTCTTCTAAATTTGGGCCCATTTGATAAGCCCTTTTTATTTTTTGGCCCTTTTGAAGCGAGGTATTATTAAATTTGAGCCCTTTTAAAGGGAGGGTCTTCAAAATGTTTAGCCTTTATGTTCTAGGCTCTTGATAAGCCCTTTTTACTTTTGGCCCTTTTGAAGGAAGGTTCTTCTGAATTTCGGCCCTTATGGACAAGGCTTGTTATAAGCCCCTTTCGTTATTTGGCCCTTTTGTATTGAGAGTCTCCTGAATTTTGGCTCTTTGGATTTAGCTAATAGTTTTAGCAAAAATTTTCTGAATTTTTGGCCCTTTTGGGCTAGGCTCTTGATAAGCCATTTTTACTTTTTGGCCCTTTTGAAGCGAGGCTCTTTTGAATTTTTGGCTTTTTGTGCTAGGCTCTTGATGAGCCCTTTTATTTTTTGGCCCTTTTAAAAAGAGGTTCTTCTAAATTTAGACCCATTTGATAGGCCCTTTTGGGCCCATTTTACAAGCTAAGGGTTTTCTTAGCAAGTTTTCTGAATTTTTAGCCCTTCTGGGCTAGGCTCTTGATAAGCCCTTTTTACTTTTTGGCCCTTTTGAAGCGAGGTTCTTTTGAATTTTTGGCTGTTTTGTGCTAGGCTATTGACGAGCCCCTTCTATTTTTTGGCCCTTTTGAAAAAAGGTTCTTCTAAATTTGGGCCCTTTTTATTTTTTGGCCTTTTTGAAGAGAGATATTTGGGATATATATTAATTTGGGCCCTTTTGGACAAGGCTTGTTATAAGCCCCTTTCGCTTTTTGGCCCTTTTGTATTGAGAGTCTCCTGGATTTTGGCCCTTTTGAACTAAACTTTTTGGCCATGGCTCGTCATGAGCCCCTTTTTCCTTTTTGGCCCTTTTGAAGATAAGTTCTTCTGAATTTGGGCCCTTTTGGACAAGGCTTGTTATAAGCCCCTTTCGCTTTTTGGCCCTTTTGGAATGAGAGTCTCCTGGATATTGGCCCTTTTGAACTAAGCTAAGGGTTTTCTTAGCGAGAGTTTTCTGAATTTTTGGCCCTTCTGGGCTAGCCTCTTGAAAAGCCCTTTTTTTGGCCCTTTTGAAGGGAGGTTCTTGTGAATTTTTGGCTGTTTTGTGCTAGGCTCTCGATGAGCCCTTTTTATTTTTTTGGCCTTTTGAAAGGAGGTTCTTCCAAATTTGGGCCCATTTGCAAGTCCTTTTTATTTTTTGGCCCTTTTGAAGAAAGGTATTATTAAATTTGGGCCCTTTTGGACAAGGCTTGTTATAAGCCCCTTTCGCTTTTTGGCCCTTTTTTATTGAGAGTCTCCTGGATTTTGGCCCTTTTGAACTAAACTTTTTGGCCATGGCTCGTCATGAGCCCCTTTTACTTTTTGGCCCTTTTGAAGAGAAGTTCTTCTGAATTTGGGCCCTTTTGGACAAGGCTTGTTATAAGCCCCTTTCGCTTTTTGGGCATTTTGGAATGAGAGTCTCCTGGATATTGGCCCTTTTGAACTAAGCTAAGGATTTTCTTAGCAAGAGTTTTCTGAATTTTTGGCCCTTCTGGGCTAGGCTCTTGATAAGCCCTTTTTTCTTTTTGGCCCTTTTGAAGGAGGTTCTTTTGAATTTTTGGCTTTTTGTGCTAGGCTCTTGATGAGCCCTTTTATTTTTTGGCCCTTTTAATAAGAGGTTCTTCTAAGTTTGGGCCCATTTGATAAGCCCTTTTTTTTTTTGGCCCTTTTTAGAGAGATATTATTAAATTTGGGCCCTTATGGACAAGGCTTGTTATGAGCCTCTTTCGCTTTTTGGCCCTTTTGTATTGAGAGTCTCCTGGATTTTGGCCATTTTCAACTAAACTTTCTGGCCATGGCTCGTCATGAGCCCTTTTGCTTTTGATAAGCCCTTTTACTTTTGGCCCTTTTGAAGGAGGTTCTAGAAAATTGACCTGATTAAATCAGGCGAATCGGTTTTGTTTTGTCGCTTGAATTTAATACAGGTATTGGCCGATTAATCACTTATTTAGTCGGTAGTCCTTTTATCGATCAAATCGGTTAATTCGTCATTCGTTTAAATTGATGTGCATGAAATTCACTTTAAAGCTATTTCGTCGGAATGATATTAAATAGGGTGATTAATTGACCCACGCCTGTGTTAAAATCTCATAAGCGTAGGTTGCAACAATCGGCCGATTTCTCCCGACGAAATCGGTCGATTCCAGCTGTCAAATTTTCTACGGGGTTCTTTTGAATTTTTGGCTGTTTTGTGCTAGGCTATTGACGAGCCCTTTTTATTTTTTGGCCCTTTTGAAAAAAGGTTCTTCTAAATTTGGGCCCTTTTTATTTTTTGGCCTTTTTGAAGAGAGATATTTCTTAATTTGGGCCCTTTTGGACAAGGCTTGTTATAAGCCCCTTTCGCTTTTTGGCCCTTTTGGATTGTGTCTCCTGGGATTTTGGCCCTTTTGAACTAAACTTTTTGGCAATGGCTCGTCATGAGACCCTTTTGCTTTTTGGCCCTTTTGAAGATAAGTTCTTCTGAATTTGGGCCCTTTTGGACAAGGCTTGTTGTAAGCC
Organism: Armigeres subalbatus; assembly: GCF_024139115.2. Classification (NCBI taxonomy): domain Eukaryota; kingdom Metazoa; phylum Arthropoda; class Insecta; order Diptera; family Culicidae; genus Armigeres; species Armigeres subalbatus. The sequence continues at coordinate 86,329 of NW_026943381.1, read as the reverse complement.
CCTTTCGCTTTTTGGCCCTTTTGAAATGAGAGTCTCCTGGATATTGGCCCTTTTGAACTAAGCTAAGGATTTTCTTAGCGAGAGTTTTCTGATTTTTTTGGCCCTTCTGGTTTAGGCTCTTGATAAGACCTTTTTACTTTTTGGCCCTTTTGAAGGGAGGTTGTTTTGAATTTCTATTTGTTTTGTGCTAGTCTCTTGATGAGCCCTTTTATTTTTCAGCCCTTTTAAAAAGAGGTTCTCCTAAATTTGGGCCCATTTGATACGCCCTTTTTATTTTTTGGCCCTTTTGGAGAGAGTTTTGGGCTTTCTTAATTTGGGCTTTTATGGACAAGGCTTGTTATAAGCCCCTTTCGCTTTTTGGCCCTTTTGTATTGAGAGTCTCCTGGATTTTGGCCCTTTTGAACTAAACTTTTTGGCCATGGCTCGTCATGAGCCCCTTTTTCCTTTTTGGCCCTTTTGAAGATAAGTTCTTCTGAATTTGGGCCCTTTTGGACAAGGCTTGTTATAAGCCCCTCTCGCTTTTTGGCCCTTTTGGAATGAGAGTCTACTGGATATTGGCCCTTTTGAGCTAAGCTAAGGGTTTTCTTAGCGAGAGTTTTCTGAATTTTTGGCCCTTCTGGGCTAGCCTCTTGAAAAGCGGAGGTTCTTGTGAATTTTTGGCTGTTTTGAGCTAGGCTCTCGATGAGCCCTATTTTTCGGCCTTTTAAAAAAAGGTTTTTCTAAATTTGGGCCAATTTGATAAGCCCTTTTTATTTTTTGGCCCTTTTGACGCGAGGTATTATTAAATTTGGGCCCTTATGGACAAGGCTTGTTATGAGCCCCTTTCGCTTTTTGACCCTTTTGAATAGGGAGTCTTCTGGATTTTGTCCCTTTTGAACTAAACTTTTGGCCATGGCTCGTCATGAGCCCTTTTTCCTTTTTTGGCCCTTTTGAAGATAAGTTCTTCTGAATTTGGGCCTTTTGGACAAGGCTTGTTATAAGCCCCTTTCGCTTTTTGGCCCTTTTGGAATGAGAGTCTCCTGGATATTGGCCCTTTTGAACTAAGCTAAGGGTTTTCTTAGCAAGAGTTTTCTGAATTTTTGGCCCTTCTGGGCTAGCCTCTTGATAAGCCCTTTTTACTTTTTGGCCCTTTTGAAGGGAGGTTCTTGTGAATTTTTGGCTGTTTTGAGCTAGGCTCTCGATGAGCCCATTTTAATTTTTTGGCCTTTTAAAAAAAAGGTTCTTCTAAATTTGGGCCCATTTGATAGGCCCTTTTTATTTTTTGGCCCTTTTGAAGCGAGGTATTATTAAATTTGAGCCCTTATGGACAAGGCTTGTTATGAGCTCCTTTCGCTTTTAGCCCTTTTGTATAGGGAGTCTCCTGGATTTTGGCCCTTTTGAACTAAACTTTTTGGCCATGGCTCGTCATGAGCCCCTTTTTCCTTTTTGGCCCTTTTGAAGATAAGTTCTTCTGAATTTGGGCCCTTTTGGACAAGGCTTGTTATAAGCCCCTTTCGCTTTTTGGCCCTTTTGGAATGAGAGTCTCCTGGATATTGGCCCTTTTGAACTAAGCTAAGGGTTTTCTTAGCAAGAGTTTTCTGAATTTTTGGCCCTTCTGGGCTAGCCTCTTGATAAGCCCTTTTTACTTTTTGGCCCTTTTGAAGGGAGGTTCTTGTGAATTTTTGGCTGTTTTGAGCTAGGCTCTCGATGAGCCCTTTTTATTTTTTTGGCTTTTTAAAAAAAAGGTTCTTCTAAATTTGGGCCCATTTGATAAGCCCTTTTTATTTTTTGGCCCTTTTGAAGCGAGGTATTATTAAATTTGAGCCCTTATGGACAAGGCTTGTTATGAGCCCCTTTCGCTTTTTGGCCCTTTTGTATAGAGAGTCTCCTGGATTTTGGCCCTTTTGAACTAAACTTTTTGGCCATGGCTCGTCATGAGCCCCTTTTTCCTTTTTGGCCCTTTTGAAGATAAGTTCTTCTGAATTTGGGCCCTTTTGGACAAGGCTTGTTATAAGCCCCTTTCGCTATTTGGCCCTTTTGTATTGAGAATCTCCTGCATATTGGCCCTTTTGAACTAAGCTAAGGGTTTTCTTAGCAAGAGTTTCTGAATTTTTGGCCCTTTTGGCTAGGCTCTTGATAAGCCCTTTTTACTTTTTGGCCTTTGAAGGAGGTTCTTTGAATTTTTGAGCTTTTTGTGCTTTAGGCTATTGACGAGCCCTTTTTATTTTTTGGCACTTTGAAAAAGGTTCTTCTAAATTTTGGCCCTTTTAGGCTTTTCCCTTTTCGTTTTCGCTAGCCTCTTTTAAAAGTCTTTATGTGCTAGACTCTTGATAAGCCCTTTTTACTTTTGGCCCTTTTGAAGGAAGGTTCATCTGAATTTCGGCCCTTATGGACAAGGCTTGTTATAAGCCCCTTTTCGTTATTTGGCCCTTTTGTATTGAGAATCTCCTGAATTTTGACCCTTTGGATTTAGCTGATAGGATTTTCTTAGCAAGTTTTCTGAATTTTTGGCCCTTCTGGGCTAGGCTCTTGATAAGCCCTTTTTACTTTTTGGCCCTTTTGAGGGGAGGTTCTTTTGAATTTTTCGCTGTTTTGTGCTAGGCTATTGACGAGCCGTTTTTATTTTTTGGCCCTTTTGAAAAAAAGGTTCTTCTAAATTTGGGCCCTTTTTATTTTTTGGCCTTTTTGAAGAGAGATATTTCTTAATTTGGGCCCTTTTGGACAAGGCTTGTTATAAGCCCCTTTCGCTTTTTGGCCCTTTTGGATTGAGAGTCTCCTGGGATTTTGGCCCTTTTGAACTAAACTTTTTGGCCATGGCTCGTCATGAGCCCCTTTTGCTTTTTGGCCCTTTTGAAGATAAGTTCTTCTGAATTTGGGCCCTTTTGGACAAGGCTTGTTATAAGCCCCTTTCGCTTTTTGGCCCTTTTGAAATGAGAGTCTCCTGGATATTGGCCCTTTTGAACTAAGCTAAGGATTTTCTTAGCGAGAGTTTTCTGATTTTTTTGGCCCTTCTGGTTTAGGCTCTTGATAAGACCTTTTTACTTTTTGGCCCTTTTGAAGGGAGGTTGTTTTGAATTTCTATCTGTTTTGTGCTAGCCTCTTGACGAGCCCTTTTTATTTTTTGGCCCTTTTGAAAAGATGTTCTCCTAAATTTGGGCCCATTTGATAAGCCCTTTTTATTTTTTGGCCCTTTTGGAGAGAGCTTCTTCTTAATTTGGGCCTTTATGGACAAGGCTTGTTATAAGCCCCTTTCGCTTTTTGGCCCTTTTGTATTGAGAGTCTCCTGGATTTTGGCCCTTTTGAACTAAACTTTTTGGCCATGGCTCGTCATGAGCCCCTTTTTCCTTTTTGGCCCTTTTGAAGATAAGTTCTTCTGAATTTGGGCCCTTTTGGACAAGGCTTGTTATAAGCCCCTTTCGCTTTTTGGCCCTTTTGGAATGAGAGTCTCCTGGATATTGGCCCTTTTGAACTAAGCTAAGGGTTTTCTTAGCAAGAGTTTTCTGAATTTTTGGCCCTTCTGGGCTAGCCTCTTGATAAGCCCTTTTTACTTTTTGGCCCTTTTGAAGAGAGGTTCTTGTGAATTTTTGGCTGTTTTGTGCTAGGCTCTCGATGAGCCCTTTTTATTTTTTTGGCCTTTTGAAAAGAGGTTCTTCCAAATTTGGGACCATTTGATGAGCCCTTTTTATTTTTTGGCCCTTTTGAAGAGAGGTATTATTAAATTTCGGCCCTCATGGACAAGGGTTGTTATAAGCCCCTTTCGCTTTTTGGCCCTTTTGTATAGGGAGTCTCCTGGATTTTGGCCCTTTTGAACTAAACTTTTTGGCCATGGCTCGTCATGAGCCCCTTTTGCTTTTTGGCCCTTTTGAAGATAAGTTCTTCTGAATTTGGGCCCTTTTGGACAAGGCTTGTTATAAGCCCCTTTCGCTTTTTGGCCCTTTTGGAATGAGAGTCTCCTGGATATTGGCCCTTTTGAACTAAGCTAAGGGTTTTCTTAGCAAGAGTTTTCTGAATTTTTGACCCTTCTGGGCTAGGCTCTTGATAAGCCCTTTTTACTTTTTGGCCCTTTTGAAGGGAGGTTCTTTTGAATTTTTGGCTGTTTTGTGCTAGGCTATTGAGCCCTTTTTATTTTTTGGTCCTTTTTAATAAGAGGTTCTTCTAAGTTTGGGCCCATTTGATAAGCCCTTTTTATTTTTTGGCCCTTTTGAAGAGAGATATTATTAAATTTGGGCCCTTATAGACAAGGCTTGTTATGAGCCCCTTTCGCTTTTTGGCCCTTTTGTATTGAGAGTCTCCTGGATTTTGGCCATTTTCAACTAAACTTTTTGGCCATGGCTCGTCATGAGCCCCTTTTGCTTTTTGGCCCTTTTGAAGAGAAGTTCTTCTGAATTTGGGCCCTTTTGGACAAGGCTTGTTATAGGTCCCTTTCGCTCTTTGGCCCTTTTGTGCTAGGCTCTGGATAAGCCCTTTTTTCGTTTCGGCCCTTTTAAAGGGAGGGTCTTCAAAATGTTTAGCCTTTATGTTCTAGGCTCTTGATAAGCCCTTTTTACTTTTGGCCCTTTTGAAGGAAGGTTCTTCTGAATTTCGGCCCTTATGGACAAGGCTTGTTATAAGCCCCTTTCGTTATTTGGCCCTTTTGTATTGAGAGTCTCCTGAATTTTGGCTCTTTGGATTTAGCTAATAGTTTTAGCAAAAGTTTTCTGAATTTTTGGCCCTTTTGGGCTAGGCTCTTGATAAGCCCTTTTTACTTTTTGGCCCTTTTGAAGCGAGGCTCTTTTGAATTTTTGGCTTTTTGTGCTAGGCTCTTGATGAGCCCTTTTATTTTTTGGCCCTTTTAAAAAGAGGTTCTTCTAAATTTGGGCCCATTTGATAAGCCCTTTTGGGCCCATTTTACATGCTAAGGGTTTTCTTAGCGAGAGTTTTCTGAATTTTTGGCCCTTCTGGGCTAGGCTCTTGATAAGCCCTTTTTACTTTTTGGCCCTTTTGAAGGGAGGTTCTTTTGAATTTTTGGCTGTTTTGTGCTAGGCTATTGACAGCTTTTTATTTTTGGCCCTTTTGAAAAAGGTTCTTCTATTTTTGGGCCCTTTTTATTTTTTGGCCTTTTTGAAGAGAGATATTTCTTAATTTGGGCCCTTTTGGACAAGGCTTGTTATAAGCCCTTTTCGCTTTTTGGCCCTTTTGGATTGAGAGTCTCCTGGATTTTGGCCCTTTTGAACTAAATTTTTGGCCATGGCTCGTCATGAGCCCTTTTTACTTTTTGGCCCTTTTGAAGATAAGTTCTTCTGAATTTGGGCCCTTTTGGACAAGGCTTGTTATAAGCCCCTTTCGCTTTTTGGCCCTTTTGAAATGAGAGTCTCCTGGATATTGGCCCTTTTGAACTAAGCTAAGGATTTTCTTATCGAGAGTTTTCTGATTTTTTTGGCCCTTCTGGGCTAGCCTCTTGATAAGCCCTTTTTACTTTTTGGCCCTTTTGAAGGGAGGTTCTTGTGAATTTTTCGCTGTTTTGAGCTAGCCTCTTGATGAGCCCTTTTAATTTTTTGGGCCTTTTAATAAGAGGTTCTACTAAGTTTGGGCTCATTTGTTAAGCCCTTTTTATTTTTTGGCCCTTTTGAAGAGAGATATTATTAAATTTGGGCCCTTATGAACAAGGCTTGTTAAAAGCCCCTTTCGCTTTTTGGCCCTTTTGGATTGAGAGTGTCCTGGATTTTGGCCATTTTGAACTAAACTTTTTGGCCATGGCTCGTCATTTGCTTTTTGGCCCTTTTGAAGATAAGTTATAAACCCCTTTCGCTTTTTGGCCCTTTTGGAATTAGAGTCTCCTGGATATTGGCCCTTTTGAACTAAGCTAAGGGTTTTCTTAGCGAGGGTTTTCTGAATTTTTGGCCCTTTTGTGCTAGGCTATTGATAAGCCCTTTTAACTTTTTGGCCCTTTTGAAGGGAGGGTCTTTTGAATTTTTGGCTGTTTTGTGCTAGGCTATTGACGAGCCCTTTTTATTTTTTGGTCCTTTTGAAAAAAGGTTCTTCTAAATTTGGGCCCATTTGATAAGCCCTTTTTATTTTTTGGCCCTTTTGAAGCGAGGTAGTATTAAATTTGAGCCCTTATGGACAAGGCTTGTTATGAGCCCCTTTCGCTTTGTGGCCCTTTTGTATAGAGAGTCTCCTGGATTTTGGCCCTTTTACACTAAACTTTTTGGCCATGGCTCGTCATGAGCCCCTTTTTCCTTTTTGGCCCTTTTGAAGATAAGTTCTTCTGAATTTGGGCCCTTTTGAACAAGGCTTGTTATAAGCCCCTTTCGCTTTTTGGCCCTTTTGGAATGAGAGTCTCCTGGATATTGGCCCTTTTGAACTAAGCTAAGGGTTTTCTTAGCAAGAGTTTTCTGAATTTTTGGCCCTTTTGGGCTAGGCTCTTGATAAGCCCTTTTTACTTTTTGGCCCTTTTGAAGGGAGGTTCTTTTGAATTTTTGGCTGTTTTGTGCTAGGCTATTGACGAGCCCTTTTTATTTTTTGGCCCTTTTGAAAAAAGGTTCTTCTAAACTTGGGCCCTTTTGATAAGCCCTTTTGGGCTAGGCTCTGAATAAGCCCTTTTTTCAGTTTGGCCCTTTTAAAGGGAGGGTCTTCAAAATTTTTAGCCTTTATGTGCTAGGCTCTTGATAAGCCCTTTTTACTTTTGGCCCTTTTGAAGGAAGGTTCTTCTGAATTTCGGCCCTTATGGACAAGGCTTGTTATAAGCCCCTTTCGTTATTTGGGCCTTTTGTATGAGGTATCCTGAATTTTGGCCCTTTAGATTTAGCTTATATTTTCTTGGCAAGTTTTCTGAATTTTTGGCCCTTCTGGGCTAGGCTCTTGATAAGCCCTTTTTACTTTTTGGCCCTTTTGAAGGGAGGTTCTTTTGAATTTTTGGCTGTTTTGTGCTAGGCTATTGACGAGCCCTTTCTATTTTTTGGCCCTTTTGAAAAAAGGTTCTTCTAAATTTGGGCCCTTTTTATTTTTTGGCCTTTTTGAAGAGAGATATTTCTTAATTTGGGCCCTTTTGGACAAGGCTTGTTATAAGCCCCTTTCGCTTTTTGGCCCTTTTGGATTGAGTCTCCTGGGATTTTGGCCCTTTTGAACTAAACTTTTTGGCCATGGCTCGTCATGAGCCCCTTTTGCTTTTTGGCCCTTTTGAAGATAAGTTCTTCTGAATTTGGGCCCTTTTGGACAAGGCTTGTTATAAGCCCCTTTCGCTTTTTGGCCCTTTTGAAATGAGAGTCTCCTGGATATTGGCCCTTTTGAACTAAGCTAAGGGTTTTCTTAGCGAGAGTTTTCTGATATTTTTGGCCCTTCTGGGTTAGGCTCTTGATAAGACCTTTTTACTTTTTGGCCCTTTTGAAGGGAGATTGTTTTGAATTTCTATCTGTTTTGTGCTAGCCTCTTGACGAGCCCTTTTTATTTTTTGGCCCTTTGAAGAAGATGTTCTCCTAAATTTGGGCCCATTTGATAAGCCTTTTTTATGGCATTGCGCGGCCGGTAATAAAGTTAACCAGTTCAGTGCGTGTTGGTTCTTGTTTCGGACGGCAGAACAATCGCGCGATTTGCCGAAATTTTGTGTTTTGCATTGCGCGGCCGGTAATAAAGTTAATTAGTGCAGTGCGTGTTGGCTCTTGTTTCGGACGGCGGAACGATCGCGCGATCGATGGAAATTTTGAGTTTTGCATTGCGCGACCGGCAATAAAGTTAATTAGTGCAGTGCGAGTTGGCTCTTGTTTCGGACGGCGGAACGATCGCGCGGTTTGCCGATATTTTGTGTTTTGCATTGCGCGGCCGGTAATAAAGTTAATTAGTTCAGTGCGAGTTGGCTCTTGTTTCGGACGGCAGAACGATCACGCGATTTGCCGAAATTTTGTGTTTTGCATTGCGCGGTCGGTAATAAAGTTAATTAGTGCAGTGCGAGTTGGCTCTTGTTTCGGACGGCGGAACGATCGCGCGATTTGCCGAAATTTTGTGTTTTGTTTTGTTTTTCCTTAGGACGGTTCGTAAGTAAATTGATGAATATATTTTATTATTTTTCAGCATATACTGTTATTGACAAACGCTCTATATTGTCGAATAGAGCTCCCTATTATTCACCTTTCCCACTAACACAAATTTTCCTTCCTGAGACATCTATGAAGGTAGTATGGGTTCCCTGCATCTTCACTAGTAGATGTTGAACTAACATTCCTTCCCTTCCTTCCGTGATTGTAAGGACGTGGCCAGGTATACAACTGCTACTGTATAGGAAAAGGTACTAATCCCAAGTACCAATTTGCGACAATATACAGTAGATTGCTCAATTGAGCATTGTATAGCCACCCACGATTTGTACAATCACATATGCTATGCTATGCTATGCTATTTGATAAGCCCTTTTTATTTTTTGGCCTTTTTGGACAAGGCTTGTTATAAGCCCCTTTCGCTTTTTGGCCCTTTTGTATTGAGAGTCTCCTGGATTTTGGCCCTTTTTAAACTAAACTTTTTGGCCATGGCTCGTCATGAGCCCTTTTTTCCTTTTTGGCCCTTTTGAGGATAAGTTCTTCTGTTTTTGGGCCCTTTTGGACAAGGCTTGTTATAAGCCCCTTTCGCTTTTTGGCCCTTTTGGAATGAGAGTCTCCTGGATATTGGCCCTTTTGAACTAAGCTAAGGGTTTTCTTAGCGAGAGTTTTCTGAATTTTCGGCCATTCTGGGCTAGGCTCTTGATAAGACCTCTTTACTTTTTGGTCCTTTTGAAGGCAGGTTGGTTTGAATTTTTGGCTGTTTTGTGCAAGGCTCTTGATAAGACCTTTTATTTTTTGGCTTTTTTTAAAAAGGTTCTTCTAAGTTTGGGCCCATTTGATATGCCCTTTTTATTTTTTGGCCCTTTTGAAGAGAGATACTATTAAATTTGGGCCCTTATAGACAAGGCTTGTTATGAGCCCCTTTCGCTTTTTGGCCCTTTTGTATAGAGAGTCTCCTGGATTTTGTTCCTTTTGAACTAAACTTTTTGGCCATGGCTCGTCATGAGCCCATTTTTCCTTTTTGGCCCTTTTGAAGATAAGTTCTTCTGAATGTGGGCCCTTTTGGACAAGGCTTGTTATAAGCCCCTTTCGCTTTTTGGCCGTTTTGGAATGAGAGTCTCCTGGATATTGGCCCTTTTGAACTAAGCTAAGGGTTTTCTTAGCAAGAGTTTTCTGAATTTTTGGCCCTTCTGGGCTAGCGTCTTGATAAGCCTACTTTTTGGCCCTTTTAAAGGGAGGTTCTTGTGAATTTTTGGCTGTTTTGTGCTTGGCTCTCGATGAGCCCTATTTATTTTTTTGGCCTTTAAAAAAAAAGGTTCTTCTAAATTTGGGCCCATTTGATAAGCCCTTTTTATTTTTTGGCCCTTTTGAAGCGAGGTATTATTAAATTTGAGCCCTTATGGACAAGGCTTGTTATGAGCTCCTTTCGCTTTTTGGCCCTTTTGTATAGGGAGTCTCCTGGATTTTGTCCCTTTTAAACTAAACTTTTTGGCCATGGCTCGTCATGAGCCCTTATTGCTTTTTGGCCCTTTTGAAGAGAAGTTCTTCTGAATTTGGGCCCTTTTGGACAAGGCTTGTTATAGGTCCTTTTCGCTTTTTGGCCCTTTTGGAATGAGTGTCTCCTGGATATTGGCCCTTTTGAACTAAGCTAAGGGTTTTCTTAGCAAGTTTTCTGAATTTTTGGCCCTTGATAAGCCCTTTTTATTTTTTGGCCCTTTTGAAGGGAGGTTCTTTTGAATTTTTGGCTGTTTTGTGCTAGGCTATTGACGAGCCCTTTCTATTTTTTGGCCCTTTTGAAAAAAGGTTCTTCTAAATTTGGGCCCTTTTTATTTTTTAGCCTTTTTGAAGAGAGATATTTCTTAATTTGGGCCGGGCCCTTTTGGACAAGGCTTGTTATAAGCCCCTTTCGCTTTTTGGCCCTTTTGGATTGAGTCTCCTGGGATTTTGGCCCTTTTGAACTAAACTTTTTGGCCATGGCTCGTCATGAGCCCCTTTTTCCTTTTTGGCCCTTTTGAAGATAAGTTCTTCTGAATTTGGGCCCTTTTGGACAAGGCTTGTTATAAGCCCCTTTCGCTTTTTGGCCCTTTTGGAATGAGAGTCTCCTGGATATTGGCCCTTTTGAACTAAGCTAAGGATTTTCTTAGCGAGAGTTTTCTGATTTTTTTGGCCCTTCTGGTTTAGGCTCTTGATAAGACCTTTTTACTTTTTGGCCCTTTTGAAGGGAGGTTGTTTTGAATTTCTGGCTGTTTTGTGCTAGCTTCTTGACGAGCCCTTTTTAATTTTTGGCCCCTTTGAAAAGAGGTTTTCCTAAATTTGGGCCCATTTGATGAGCCTTTTTTATTTTTGAGCCCTTTTGAAGAAAGGTTCTTCTTAATTTGGGTCTTTATGGACAAGGCTTGTTATAAGCCCCTTTCGCTTTTTGGCCCTTTTGTATTGAGTCTCTCCCTTTTGAACTAAACTTTTTGGCCATGGCTCGTCATTTGCTTTTTGGCCCTTTTAAAGATGAGTTCTTCTGAATTTGGGCCCTTTTGGACAAGGCTTGTTATAACCCCCTTTCGCTTTTTGGCCCTTTTGGAATGAGAGTCTCCTGGATATTGGCCCTTTTGAACTAAGCTAAGGGTTTTCTTAGCAAGAGTTTTCTGAATTTTTGGCCCTTCTGGGCTAGCCTCTTGATAAGCCCTTTTTACTTTTTGGCCCTTTTGAAGGGAGGTTCTTGTGAATTTTTGCTAGGCTCTCGACGAGCCCTTTTTATTTTTTTGGCTTTTTAAAAAAAAGGTTCTTCTAAATTTGGGCCCATTTGATAAGCCCTTTTTATTTTTTGGCCCTTTTGAAGCGAGGTATTATTAAATTTGAGCCCTTTTAAAGGGAGGGTCTTCAAAATGTTTAGCCTTTATGTTCTAGGCTCTTGATAAGCCCTTTTTACTTTTGGCCCTTTTGAAGGAAGGTTCTTCTGAATTTCGGCCCTTATGGACAAGGCTTGTTATAAGCCCCTTTCGTTATTTGGCCCTTTTGTATTGAGAGTCTCCTGAATTTTGGCCCTTTAGATTTAGCTTATATTTTCTTAGCAACAATTTTCTGAATGTTTGGCCCTCTTGGGCTAGGCTCTAGATAAGCCATTTTTACTTTTTGGCCCTTTTGAAGCGAGGCTCTTTTGAATTTTTGGCTTTTTGTGCTAGGCTCTTGATGAGCCCTTTTTATTTTTTGGCCCTTTTGAAAAGAGGTTCTTCTAAATTTAGACCCATTTGATAGGCCCTTTTGGGCCCATTTTACAAGCTAAGGGTTTTCTTAGCAAGTTTTCTGAATTTTTGGCCCTTCTGGGCTAGGCTCTTGATAAGACCTTTTTACTTTTTGGCCCTTTTGAAGGGAGGTTGTTTTGAATTTCTATCTGTTTTGTGCTAGCCTCTTTCTTAATTTGGGCCTTTATGGACAAGGCTTGTTATAAGCCTCTTTCGCTTTTTGGCCCTTTTGTATTGAGAGTCTCCTGGATTTTGGCCCTTTTGAACTAAACTCTTTGGCCATGGCTCGTCATGAGCCCCTTTTGCTTTTTGGCCCTTTTGAGTTCTTCTGAATTTGGGCCCTTTTGGACAAGGCTTGTTACAGGTCCCTTTCGCTATTGGCCCTTTTGTAATGAGAGTCTAAGCTACAAGCTAAGGGTTTTCTTAGCAAGTTTTCCGAATTTTTGGCCCTTCTGGGCTAGGCTCTGGATAAGCCCTTTTTTCGTTTTGGCCCTTTTAAAGGGAGGGTCTTCTGAATTTTTGGCTGTTTTGTGCTAGGCTCTTGATGAGCTTTTTATTTTTGGCTTTTAAAAGAGGTTCTTCTAAATTTGGGCCCATTTGATAAGCCCTTTTTATTTTTTGGCCCTTTTGAAGCGAGGTATTATTAAATTTGAGCCCTTATGAACAAGGCTTGTTATAAGCCCCTTTCGCTTTTTGGCCCTTTTGTATTGAGAGTCTCCTGGATTTTGGCCCTTTTGAACTAAACTTTTTGGCCATGGCTCGTCATGAGCCCCTTTTTCCTTTTTGGCCCTTTTGAAGATAAGTTCTTCTGAATTTGGGCCCTTTTGGACAAGGCTTGTTATAAGCCCCTTTCGCTTTTTGGCCCTTTTGGAATGAGAGTCTCCTGGATATTGGCCCTTTTGAACTAAGCTAAGGGCTTATCAAATGGGCCCTGAATTTTTGGCCCTTCTGGGCTAGCCTCTTGATAAGCCCTTTTTACTTTTTGGCCCTTTTGAAGGGAGGTTCTTGTGAATTTTTGGCTGTTTTGAGCTAGGCTCTCGATGAGCCCTTTTATTTTTTGGTCCTTTTAATAAGAGGTTCTTCTAAGTTTGGGCCCATTTGATAAGCCCTTTTAATTTTTTGGCCCTTTTGAAGAGAGATATTATTAAATTTGGGCCCTTATAGACAAGGCTTGTTATGAGCCTCTTTCGCTTTTTGGCCCTTTTGTATTGAGAGTCTCCTGGATTTTGGCCATTTTCAACTAAACTTTTTGGCCATGGCTCGTCATGAGCCCCTTTGCTTTTGATAAGCCCTTTTTACTTTTTGGCCCTTTTGAAGCGAGGTTCTTTTGAATTTTTGGCTGTTTTGTGCTAGGCTATTGACGAGCCCTTTCTATTTTTTGGCCCTTTTGAAAAAAGGTTCTTCTAAATTTGGGCCCTTTTTATTTTTTGGCCTTTTTGAAGAGAGATATTTCTTAATTTGGGCCCTTTTGGACAAGGCTTGTTATAAGCCCCTTTCGCTTTTTGGCCCTTTTGGATTGAGTCTCCTGGGATTTTGGCCCTTTTGAACTAAACTTTTTGGCCATGGCTCGTCATGAGCCCCTTTTGCTTTTTGGCCCTTTTGAAGATAAGTTCTTCTGAATTTGGGCCCTTTTGGACAAGGCTTGTTATAGGTCCCTTTCGCTTTTGGCCCTTTTGTAATGAGAGTCTCCTGGATATTGGCCCTTTTGAACTAAGCTAAGGATTTTCTTAGCGAGAGTTTTCTGATTGTTTTGGCCCTTCTGGTTTAGGCTCTTGATAAGACCTTTTTATTTTTTGGCACTTTTGAAGAGAGGTTGTTTTGAATTTATCGATCTGTTTTGTGCTGCCTTGATCTTTATTTTTTTTTGGCCCTTTGAAAAGATTTTAAAGTGTTGTATGATGGACTTCTAGTGCAAGGTTTATCTATTTTTGGCCCTTTTGAACAGTTCTTTTGAATTTCACTTAGCATAGGCTTGTTATAAGCTTTCGCTTTTTGGCCCTTTTGATTGAGAGTCTCTGGATTTTGGTTTGAAATAAACTTTTTGGCCATGGCTCGTCATGAGCCCTTTTTTTTTTTGGCCCTTTTGAAGATAAATTCTTCTGAATTTGGGCCCTTTTGGACAAGGCTTATAAGCCCCTTTGCTTTTTGGCCCTTTTGAATGAGAGTCTCCTGGATATTGGCCTTTTGAACTAAGCTAAGGATTTTCTTAGAGTTTTCGATTTTTGGCCCTTCTGGTTTAGGCTCTTGATAAGACCTTTTACTTTTGGCCCTTTTGAAGGAGGTTGTTTGAATTTCTATCTGTTTTGTGCTAGCCTCTTGACGGGCCCTTTTTATATTTTGGCCCTTTTGAACAGATGTTCTCCTAAATTTGGGCCCATTTGATAAGCCCTTTTTATTTTTTGGCCCTTTTGGAGAGAGTTTTGGGCTTTCTTAATTTGGGCCTTTATAGACAAGGCTTGTTATAAGCCCCTTTCGCTTTTTGGCCCTTTTGTATTGAGAGTCTCCTGGATTTTGGCCCTTTTGAACTAAACTTTTTGGCCATGGCTCGTCATGAGCCCCTTTTTCCTTTTTGGCCCTTTTGAAGATAAGTTCTTCTGAATTTGGGCCCTTTTGGACAAGGCTTGTTATAAGCCCCTTTCGCTTTTTGGCCCTTTTGGAATGAGAGTCTCCTGGATATTGGCCCTTTTGAACTAAGCTAAGGGTTTTCTTAGCAAGAGTTTTCTGAATTTTTGGCCCTTCTGGGCTAGCCTCTTGATAAGCCCTTTTTACTTTTTGGCCCTTTTGAAGGGAGGTTCTTGTGAAATTTGGCTGTTTTGAGCTAGGCTCTCGATGAGCCCTTTTTATTTTTTTCTCTTTTAAAAAAAAAGGTTCTTCTAAATTTGGGCCCATTTGATAAGCCCTTTTTATTTTTTGGCCCTTTTGAAGCGAGGTATTATTAAATTTGGGCCCTTATGGACAAGGCTTGTTATGAGCCCCTTTCGCTTTTTGGCCCTTTTGTATAGAGTCTCCTGGATTTTGTTCCTTTTGAACTAAACTTTTTGGCCATGGCTCGTCATGAGCCCCTTTTTCCCTTTTGGCCCTTTTGAAGATAAGTTCTTCTGAATTTGGGCCCTTTTGGACAAGGCTTGTTATAAGCCCCTTTCGCTTTTTGGCCCTTTTGGAATGAGAGTCTCCTGGATATTGGCCCTTTTGAACTAAGCTAAGGGTTTTCTTAGCAAGAGTTTTCTGAATTTTTGGCCCTTCTGGGCTAGCCTCTTGATAAGCCCTTTTTACTTTTTGGCCCTTTTGAAGGGAGGTTCTTGTGAATTTTTGGCTGTTTTGAGCTAGGCTCTCGATGAGCCCTTTTTATTTTTTTGGCTTTTAAAAAAAAGGTTCTTCTAAATTTGGTCCCATTTGATAAGCCCTTTTTTATTTTTTGGCCCTTTTGATGCGAGGTATTATTAAATTTGAGCCCTTATGGACAAGGCTTGTTATGAGCCCCTTTCGCTTTGTGGCCCTTTTGTATAGAGAGTCTCCTGGATTTTGGCCCTTTTGAACTAAACTTTTTGGCCATGGCTCGTCATGAGCCCTTTTTGCTTTTTGGCCCTTTTGAAGAGAAGTTCTTCTGAATTTGGGCCCTTTTGGACAAGGCTTGTTATAAGCCCCTTTCGCTTTTTGGCCCTTTTGAATAGGGAGTCTCCTGGATTTTGTCCCTTTTAAACTAAGCTAAGGGTTTTCTTAGCAAGAGTTTTCTGAATTTTGGCCCCTTTTGGGCTAGGCTCTTGATAAGCCCTTTTACTTTTTGGCCCTTTTGAAGGAGGTTCTTTTGAATTTTTGGCTTTTGTGCTTGTTATAGGCTCGCTTTTGGCCCTTTTGAGACAGTCTCCTGGATTTGGCCCTTTTAAACTAAACTTTTTGGCCATGGCTCGTCAAGAGCTTTTTTTCCTTGTTGGCCCTTTTGGAGATAAGTTCTTTCGGATTTTGGGCCTTTTGGACAAGGCTTGTTATAAGCCCCTTTCGCTTTTTGGCCCTTTTGGAATGAGAGTCTCCTGGATATTGGCCCTTTTGAACTAAGCTAAGGATTTTCTTAGCGAGAGTTTTCTGATTTTTTTGGCCCTTCTGGTTTAGGCTCTTGATAAGACCTTTTTACTTTTTGGCCCTTTTGAAGGGAGGTTGTTTTGAATTTCTATCTGTTTTGTGCTAGCCTCTTGACGAGCCCTTTTTATTTTTTGGCCCTTTTGAAAAGATGTTCTCCTAAATTTGGGCCCATTTGATAAGCCCTTTTTATTTTTTGGCCCTTTTGGAGAGAGCTTCTTCTTAATTTGGGCCTTTATGGACAAGGCTTGTTATAAGCCCCTTTCGCTTTTTGGCCCTTTTGTATTGAGAGTCTCCTGGATTTTGGCCCTTTTGAACTAAACTTTTTGGCCATGGCTCGTCATGAGCCCCTTTTTCCTTTTTGGCCCTTTTGAAGATAAGTTCTTCTGAATTTGGGCCCTTTTGGACAAGGCTTGTTATAAGCCCCTTTCGCTTTTTGGCCCTTTTGGAATGAGAGTCTCCTGGATATTGGCCCTTTTGAACTAAGCTAAGGGTTTTCTTAGCAAGAGTTTTCTGAATTTTTGGCCCTTCTGGGCTAGCCTCTTGATAAGCCTACTTTTTGGCCCTTTTAAAGGAGGTTCTTTTGAATTTTTGGCTGTTTGTGCTAGGCTCTCGTGAGTCCTTTTTTTTTTTTGGCCTTTTGAAAAAAGGTTCTTCTAAATTTGGGCCCATTTGATAAGCCCTTTTTATTTTTGGCCTTTTGAAGAGGTATTATTAATTTGGGCCCTTATGGACAAGGCTTGTTATGAGCCCCTTTCGCTTTTGGCCCTTTTGTATTGAGAGTCTCTGATTTTGGCCCTTTTGAACTAAACTTTCTTTTGGCCATGGCTCGTCATGAGCCCTTTTGCTTTTTTGGCCCTTTTGAAGGAAGGTTCTTCTGAATTTCGGCCCTTATGGACAAGGCTTGTTATAAGCCCTTTCGTTATTTGGCCCTTTTGTATTGAGAGTCTCCTGAATTTTGGCTCTTTGATTTAGCTAATAGTTTTAGCAAAAATTTTCTGAATTTTGGCCCTTTTGGGCTAGGCTCTTGATAAGCCATTTTACTTTTTGGCCCTTTTGAAGCGAAGCTCTTTTGAATTTTTGGCTTTTTGTGCTAGGATCTTGATGAGCCCTTTTATTTTTTGGCCCTTTTAAAAAGAGGTTCTAAATTTGGGCCCATTTGATAAGCCCTTTTGGGCCCATTTGATAAGCTCAGGGTTTTCTTAGCGAGAGTTTTCTGAATTTTTGGCCCTTCAGGGCTAGGCTCTCGATAAGACCTTTTTACTTTTTGGCCCTGTTGAAGGGAGGCTGTTTTGAATTTCTATCTGTTTTGTGCTAGCCTCTTTCTTAATTTGGGCCCTTTTGGACAAGGCTTGTTATAAGTCCCTTTCGCTTTTTGGCCCTTTTGGATTGAGAGTCTCCTGGATTTTGGCCCTTTTGAACTAAACTCTTTGGCCATGGCTCGTCATGAGCCTTTTGTGCTTTTTGGCCCTTTTGAAGAGAAGTGCCCTTTTGGACAAGGCTTGTTATAAGCCCCTTTTGCTTTTTGGCCCTTTTGGAATGAGAGTCCCTGGATATTGGCCCTTTTGAACTAAGCTAAGGGTTTTCTTAGCAAGAGTTTTCTGAATTTTTGACCCTTCTGGGCTAGGCTCTTGATAAGCCCTTTTTACTTTTTGGCCCTTTTGAAGGGAGGTTCTTGTGAATTTTTGGCTGTTTTGAGCTAGGCTCTCGATGAGCCCTTTTTATTTTTTTGGCTTTAAAAAAAAAAGGTTCTTCTAAATTTGGGCCCATTTGATAAGCCCTTTTTATTTTTTGGCCCTTTTGAAGCGAGGTATTATTAAATTTGAACCCTTATGAACAAGGCTTGTTATAAGCCCCTTTCGCTTTTTGGCCCTTCTGTATTGAGAGTCTCCTGGATTTTGGCCCTTTTGAACTAAACTTTTTGGCCATGGCTCGTCATGAGCCCCTTTTTCCTTTTTGGCCCTTTTGAAGATAAGTTCTTCTGAATTTGGGCCCTTTTGGAAAAGGCTTGTTATAAGCCCCTTTCGCTTTTTGGCCCTTTTGGAATGAGAGTCTCCTGGATATTGGCCCTTTTGAACTAAGCTAAGGGTTTTCTTAGCAAAAGTTTTCTGAATTTTTGGCCCTTTTGGGCTAGGCTCTTGATAAGCCCTTTTTACTTTTTGGCCCTTTTGAAGCGAGGTTCTTTTGAATTTTTGGCTTTTTGTGCTAGGCTCTTGATGAGCCCTTTTATTTTTTGGCCCTTTTAATAAGAGGTTCTTCTAAGTTTGGGCCCATTTGATAAGCCCTTTTTATTTTTTGGCCCTTTTGAAGAGAGATATTATTAAATTTGGGCCCTTATAGACAAGGCTTGTTATGAGCCCCTTTCGCTTTTTGGCCCTTTTGTATTGAGAGTCTCCTGGATTTTGGCCATTTTCAACTAAACTTTTTGGCCATGGCTCGTCATGAGCCCTTTGCTTCTGATAAGCCCTTTTTACTTTTTGGCCCTTTTGAGGGGAGGTTCTTTTGAATTTTTCGCTGTTTTGTGCTAGGCTATTGACGAGCCGTTTTTATTTTTTGGCCCTTTTGAAAAAAAGGTTCTTCTAAATTTGGGCCCTTTTTATTTTTTGGCCTTTTTGAAGAGAGATATTTCTTAATTTGGGCCCTTTTGGACAAGGCTTGTTATAAGCCCCTTTCGCTTTTTGGCCCTTTTGTATTGAGTCTCCTGGATTTTGGCCCTTTTGAACTAAACTTTTTGGCCATGGCTCGTCATGAGCCCCTTTTTCCTTTTTGGCCCTTTTGAAGATAAGTTCTTCTGAATTTGGGCCCTTTTGGACAAGGCTTGTTATAAGCCCCTTTCGCTTTTTGGCCCTTTTGAAATGAGAGTCTCCTGGATATTGGCCCTTTTGAACTAAGCTAAGGATTTTCTTAGCGAGAGTTTTCTGATTTTTTTGGCCCTTCTGGTTTAGGCTCTTGATAAGACCTTTTTACTTTTTGGCCCTTTTGAAGGGAGGTTGTTTTGAATTTCTATCTGTTTTGTGCTAGCCTCTTGACGAGCCCTTTTTATTTTTTGGCCCTTTTGAAAAGATGTTCTCCTAAATTTGGGCCCATTTGATAAGCCCTTTTATTTTTTGGCCCTTTTGGAGAGTTTTGGGCTTTCTTCTAAATTTGGACCTTTATGGACAAGGCTTGTTATAAGCCGCTTTCGCTTTTTGGCCCTTTTGTATTGAGAGTCTCCTGGATTTTGGCCCTTTTGAACTAAACTTTTGGGCCATGCCTCGTCAAGAGCCCCTTTTGAAAAGAAGTTCTTCTGAATTTGGGCCCTTTTGGACAAGGCTTGTTATAAGCCCCTTTCGCTTTTTGGCCCTTTTGTAATGAGAGTCTCTTGGATATTGACCCTTTTGAACTAAGCTAAGCGTTTTCTTAGCGAAAGTTTTCTGAATTTTTTGCCCTTCTGTGCTAGCCTCTTGATTAGCCCTTTTTACTTTTTGGCCCTTTTGAAGGGAGGTTCTTGTGAATTTTTGGCTTTTTGTGCTAGGCTCTCGATGAGCCCTTTTTATTTTTTTGGCCTTTTGAAAAGAGGTTCTTCCAAATTTGGGACCATTTGATGAGCCCTTTTTATTTTTTGGCCCTTTTGAAGAGAGGTATTATTAAATTTGGGCCCTTATGGACAAGGCTTGTTATAAGCCCCTTTCGCTTTTTGGCCCTTTTGTATAGAGAGTCTCCTGGATTTTGGCCATTTTCAACTAAACTTTTTGGCCATGGCTCGTCATGAGCCCTTTTAGCTTTTTGGCCCTTTTGAAAAGAAGTTCTTCTGAATTTGGGCCCTTTTGGACAAGGCTTGTTATAAGCCCCTTTCGCTTTTTGGCCCTTTTGGGCTAGGCTCTGGATAAGCCCTTTTTTTCTTTTTGGCTCTTTTAAAGAGAGGTTCTTCAAAATGTTTAGCCTTTCTGTGCTAGGCTCTTGATAAGGCCTTTTTACTTTTGGTCCTTTTGAAGGAAGGTTCTTCTGAATTTCGGCCCTTATGGACAAGGCTTGTTATAAGCCCCTTTTGTTATTTGGCCCTTTTGTATTGAGAGTCTCCTGAATTTTGGCCCTTTGGACTTAGCTTAAAGTTTTCTTAGTGAGAGTTTTCTGAATTTTTGGCTCTTTTGAGCTAGACTCTTGATAAGCCCTTTTTACTTTTTGGCCCTTTTGAAGCGAGGTTCTTTTGAATTTTTGGCTTTTTGTGCTAGGCTCTTGATCAGCCCTTTTATTTTTTGGCCCTTTTAAAAAGAGGTTCTTCTAAATTTAGGCCCTAAGGCTAAGGGTTTTCTTAGCAAGTTTTCTGAATTTTTGGCCCTTCTGGGTTAGGCTCTTGATAAGCCCTTTTTACTTTTAGGCCCTTTCGAAGGGAGGTTCTTTTGAATTTTTGTCTGTTTTGTGCTAGGCTATTGACGAGCCCTTTTATTTTTTTTTTTTGAAAAAGTTCTTCTTTTTTTATTTTTGGCCTTTTGAAGAGAGATATTTCTAAATTTGGGCCTTTTTGGACAAGGCTTGTTATAAGCCCTTTTCGCTTTTTGACCCTTTTGGATTGAGAGTCTCCTGGATTTTGGCTCTTTTGAACTGAACTTTTTGGCCATGGCTCGTCATGAGCCCCTTTTGCTTTTTTGGCCCTTTTGAAGATCAGTTCTTCTGAATTTGGGCCCTTTTGGACAAGGCTTGTTATAAGCCCCTTTCGCTTTTTGGCCCTTTTGGAATGAGAGTCTCCTGGATATTGGCCCTTTTGAACTAAGCTAAGGGTTTTCTTAGCAAGTTTTCTGAATTTTTTACCCTTCTGGGCTAGGCTCTTGATAAGCCCTTTTTACTTTTTGGCCCTTTTGAAGGGAGGTTGTTTTGAATTTTTGGCTGTTTTGTGCTAGGTTCTCGATGAGCCCTTTTTATTTTTTTGGCCTTTTAAAAAAAAGGTTCTTCTAAATTCGGGCCCATTTGATAAGCCCTTTTTATTTTTTGGCCCTTTTGAAGATATATATTATTAAATTTGGGCCCTTATAGACAAGGCTTGTTATGAGCCCCTTTCGCTTTTTGGCCCTTTTGTATTGAGAGTCTCCTGGATTTTGGCCATTTTCAACTAAACTTTTTGGCCATGGCTCGTCAAGAGCCCCTTTTGCTTTTTGGCCCTTTTGAAAAGAAGTTCTTCTGAATTTGGGCCCTTTTGGACAAGGCTTGTTATAAGCCCCTTTCGCTTTTTGGCCCTTTTGGAATGAGAGTCTCCTGGATATTGGCCCTTTTGAACTAAGCTAAGGGTTTTCTTAGCAAGAGTTTTCTGAATTTTTGGCCCTTCTGGGCTAGCCTCTTGATAAGCCCTTTTTACTTTTTGGCCCTCTTGAAGGGAGGTTCTTGTGAAATTTGGCTTTTTGTGCTAGGCTCTTGATGAGCCCTTTTATTTTTTGGTCCTTTTTAATAAGAGGTTCTTCTAAATTTGGGCCCATTTGATAAGCCCTTTTTATTTTTTGGCCCTTTTGAAGCGAGGTATTATTAAATTTGGGCCCTTATGGACAAGGCTTGTTATGAGCCCCTTTCGCTTTTTGGCCCTTTTGTATTGAGAGTCTCCTGGATTTTTTCCCTTTTGAACTAAACTTTTTGGCCATGGCTCGTCATGAGCCCCTTTTTCCTTTTTGGCCTTTTGAAGATAAGTTCTTCTGAATTTGGGCCCTTTTGGACAAGGCTTGTTATAAGCCCCTTTCGTTATTTGGCCCTTTTGTATTGAGAATCTCCTGAATTTTGACCCTTTCGAACTAAGCTAAGGGTTTTCTTAGCAAGAGTTTTCTGAATTTTTGGCCCTTTTGGGCTAGGCTCTTGAAAAGCCCTTTTTACTGTTTGGCCCTTTTTAAGGAGGTTCTTTTGAATTTTTGGATTTGTGCTAGGCTCTCGAGCCTTTTTTATTTTTTTTTTTGGATTTTAAAAAAGGTTCTTTTTAAATTTGGGCCCATTTGATAAGCCCTTTTTATTTTTGGCCCTTTTGAGAGGTATTATTAAATTTGAGCCCTTATGGACAAGGCTTGTTATGAGCCCTTTCGCTTTTTGGCCCTTTTGTATAGAGAGTCTCTGGATTTTGGCCCTTTTAAACTAAACTTTTTGGCCATGGCTCGTCAAGGCCCTTTTTCTTTTGGCCCTTTTGAAGAAGGTTCTTCTGAATTTGGGCCCTTTTGGACAAGGCTTGTTATAAGCCCTTTCGCTTTTTTGGCCCTTTTGGAATGAGAGTCTCCTGGATATTGGCCCTTTGAACTAAGCTAAGGGTTTTCTTAGCAAGAGTTTTCTGAATTTTTTGCCCTTCTGTGCTAGCCTCGTGATTAGCCCTTTGTACTTTTTGGCCCTTTTGAAGGGAGGTTCTTTTGAATTTTTGGCTGTTTTGTGCTAGGCTATTGACGAGCCCTTTTTATTTTTTGGCCCTTTTGAAAAAAGGTTCTACTAAATTTTGGCCCTTTTGATAAGCCCTTTTTATTTTTTGGCCTTTTTGAAGAGAGATATTTCTTAATTTGGGCCCTTTTGGACAAGGCTTGTTATAAGCCCTTTTCGCTTTTTGGCCCTTTTGGATTGAGAGTCTCCTGGATTTTGGCCCTTTTGAACTAAACTTTTTGGCCATGGCTCGTCATGAGCCCCTTTTGCTTTTTGGCCCTTTTGAAGAGAAGTTCTTCTGAATTTGGGCCCTTTTGGACAAGGCTTGTTATAAGCCCCTTTCGCTTTTTGGCCCTTTTGTATTGAGAGTCTCCTGGATATTGGTCCTTTGAACTAAGCTAAGGATTTTCTTAGCGAGAGTTTTCTGATTTCTTTGGCCCTTCTGGGTTAGGCTCTTGATAAGACCTTTTTACTTTTTGGCCCTTTTGAAGGGAGGTTGTTTTGAATTTATATCGGTTTTGTGCTAGCCTCTTGACGAGCCCTTTTTATTTTTGGCCCTTTTGAAAAAGATGTTCTTCTAAATTTGGGCCCATTTGATAAGCCCTTTTTTTTTATGGCATTGCTAATAAAGTTAACCAGTTCTTTTCGTGTTGGTTCTTGTTTGGCAGAACAATGCGATTTTGAATTTTTGTTTTGCATTGCGCGGCCGGTAATAAAGCCCTTTTAGTGCAGTGTTTGGCCCTTGTTTGAACGATCGCGCGATCGATGGAAATTTTGAGTTTTGCATTTGATAAGCCCTTTAGTTGGCTCTTGTTTACGGCAACGAGGTTTTCTTAGATATTTTCTGTTTTTGCATTGCGCGGCCGGTAATAGTTTTTTTTGGCCTTGTTTGGACGGCAGAACGATCACGCGATTTGCCGAAATTTGTGTTTTTTGGCATTTTGAATAAAGTTAATTTAGTTTGGCTTTTGTTTGAAGGATGTTTGCCGAAATTTTGTTTTGTTTTGTTTTTTGGACGGTTCGTTAAATTGATGAATATATTTTATTATTTTTGGCATATACTGTTTTGACAAACGCCTATATTGTCGAATAGAGCCTTTATTCACCTTTTTTTAACACAAATTTTCCTTTTGAGACATCTATGAAGGTAGTATTTCCTGCATCTTGGCCTAGTACATGTTGAACTAACATTCCTTTTCCTTCCAGATTGAGTTTTCTTGGCCAGGTTTTCAACTGCTACTGGTTTAGCTCTTGATAAGGCTTTTTATCCCAAGTACCAATTTGCGACAATATACAGTAGATTGCTCAATTGAGCATTTATTTTTAGCCACCTTTTGTACAATCACATATGCTTTTGCTATTTGGCTATTTGATAAGCCCTTTTATTCTTTTTGGGCCTTTTTGGACACGGCTTGCTATAAGCCCTTTCGCTTTTTGGCCTTTTTGTATTGAGAGTCTCCTGGATTTTGGCCCTTTTGAACTAAACTTTTGGGCCATGCCTCGTCAAGAGCCCCTTTTGCTTTTTGGCCCTTTTGAAGATAAGTTCTTCTGAATTTTGACCCTTTTGGACAAGGCTTGTTATAAGCCCCTTTCGCTTTTTCGCCCTTTTGTAATGAGAGTCTCTTGGATATTGACCCTTTTGAACTAAGCTAAGCGTTTTCTTAGCAAGAGTTTTCTGAATTTTTGGCCCTTCTGGGCTAGCCTCTTGATAAGCCCATTTTATTTTTTGGCCCTTTTGAAGCGAGGTTCTTGTGAATTTTTGGCTGTTTTGAGCTAGGCTCTCGATGAGCCCTTTTTATTTTTTTGGCCTTTAAAAAAAAGGTTCTTCTAAATTTGGGCCCATTTGATAAGCCCTTTTTATTTTTTGGCCCTTTTGAAGCGAGGTATTATTAAATTTGGGCCCTTATGGACAAGGCTTGTTATGAGCCCCTTTCGCTTTTTGGCCCTTTTGTATAGGGAGTCTCCTGGATTTTGTCCCTTTTAAACTAAACTTTTTGGCCATGGCTCGTCATGAGCCCTTTTTGCTTTTTGGCCCTTTTGAAGAGAAGTTCTTCTGAATTTGGGCCCTTTTGGACAAGGCTTGTTATAGGTCCCTTTCGCTTTTTGGCCCTTTTGGAATGAGTGTCTCCTGGATATTGGTCCTTTTGAACTAAGCTAAGGGTTTTCTTAGCAAGAGTTTTCTGAATTTTTGGCACTTCTGGGCTAGCCTCTTGATAAGCCCTTTTTACTTTTTGGCCCTTTTGAAGGGAGGTTCTTGTGAAATTTGGCTGTTTTGAGCTAGGCTCTCGATGAGCCCTTTTTATTTTTTTGGCTTTTTAAAAAAAAGGTTCTTCTAAATTTGGGCCCATTTGATAAGCCCTTTTTATTTTTTGGCCCTTTTGAAGCGAGGTATTATTAAATTTGAGCCCTTATGGACAAGGCTTGTTACGAGCCCCTTTCGCTTTTTGGCCCTTTTGTATAGGGAGTCTCCTGGATTTTGTCCCTTTTAAACTAAACTTTTTGGCCATGGCTCGTCATGAGCCCCTATTGCTTTTTGGCTTTTTTGAAGAGAAGTTCTTCTGAATTTGGGCCCTTTTGGACAAGGCTTGTTATAAGCCCCTTTCGCTTTTTGGCCCTTTTGGAATGAGAGTCTCCTGGATATTGGCCCTTTTGAACTAAGCTAAGGGTTTTCTTAGCAAGAGTTTTCTGAATTTTTGGCCCTTTTGGGCTAGGCTCTTGATAAGCCCTTTTTACTTTTTGGCCCTTTTGAAGCGAGGTTCTTTTGAATTTTTGGCTTTTTGTGCTAGGCTCGCTTTTTGGCCCTTTTGTATAGAGAGTCTCCTGGATTTTGGCCCTTTTAAACTAAACTTTTTGGCCATGGCTCGTCAAGAGCCTCTTTTTCCTTGTTGGCCCTCTCAGGTTTAGGCTCTTGATAAGACCTTTTTACTTCTTGGCCCTTTTGAAGGGAGGTTGTTTTGAATTTCTATCTGTTTTGTGCTAGCCTCTTGACGAGCCCTTTTTATTGTTTGGCCCTTTTGAAAAGATGTTCTCCTAAATTTGGGCCCATTTGATAAGCCCTTTTTATTTTTTGGCCCTTTTGGAGAGAGTTTTGGGCTTTCTTAATTTGGGCCTTTATGGACAAGGCTTGTTATAAGCCCCTTTCGCTTTTTGGCCCTTTTGTATTGAGAGTCTCCTGGAGTTTGGCCCTTTTGAACTAAACTTTTTGGCCATGGCTCGTCTTGAGCCCCTTTTTCCTTTTTGGCCCTTTTGAAGATAAATTCTTCTGAATTTGGGCCCTTTTGGACAAGGCTTGTTATAAGCCCCTTTCGCTTTTTGGCCCTTTTGGATTGAGAGTCTCCTGGGATTTTGGCCCTTTTGAACTGAACTTTTTGGCCATGGCTCGTCATGAGCCCCTTTTGCTTTTTGGCCCTTTTGAAGGAAGGTTCTTCTGAATTTCGGCCCTTATGGACAAGGCTTGTTATAAGCCCCTTTCGTTATTTGGCCCTTTTGTATTGAGAATCTCCTGAATTTTGACCCTTTGGATTTAGCTTATAGTTTTCTTAGCAAAAGTTTTCTGAATTTTTGGCCCTTTTGGGCTAGGCTCTTGATAAGCCCTTTTTACTTTTTGGCCCTTTTGAAGCGAGGCTCTTTTGAATTTTTGGCTTTTTGTGCTAGGCTCTTGATGAGCCCTTTTATTTCTTGGCCTTATTAAAAAGAGGTTCTTCTAAATTTAGGCCCATTTGATAAGCCCTTTTGGGCCCATTTTACAAGCTAAGGGTTTTCTTAGCAAGTTTTCTGAATTTTTGGGCCTTCTGGGCTAGGCTCTTGATAAGCCCATTTTACTTTTTGGCCCTTTTGAAGAGAGGGTCTTTTGAATTTTTGGCTGTTTTGTGCTAGGCTATTGACGAGCCCTTTTTTTTTTTTTTTGAAAAAGGTTCTTCTAAATTTGGGCCCTTTTTATTTTTTGGCCTTTTGAAGAGAGATATTTCTTAATTTGGGCTTTTGGACAAGGCTTGTTATAAGCCCTTTTGCTTTTTTGGCCCTATTGAGAGTCTCCTGGATTTTGGCCCTTTTGAACTAAACTTTTGGCCATGGCTCGTCATGAGCCCCTTTTTCTTTTTTGGCCCTTTTGAAGATAAGTTCTTCTGAATTTGGGCCCTTTTGGACAAGGCTTGTTATAAGCCCTTTCGCTTTTTGGCCCTTTTTGAAATGAGAGTCTCCTGGATATTGGCCCTTTTGAACTAAGCTAAGGGTTTTCTTAGCAAGTTTTCTGAATTTTTCGGCCTTCTGGGCTAGGCTCTTGATAAGCCCATTTTACTTTTTGGCCCTTTTGAAGAGAGGGTCTTTTGAATTTTTGGCTGTTTTGTGCTAGGCTATTGACGAGCCCTTTTGAAAAAAGGTTCTTCTAAATTTAGGCCCTTTTGATAAGCCCTTTTTATTTTTTGGCCTTTTTGAAGAGAGATATTTCTTAATTTGGGCCCTTTTGGACAAGGCTTGTTATAAGCCCTTTTCGCTTTTTGGCCCTTTTGGATTGAGAGTCTCCTGGATTTTGGCCCTTTTGAACTAAACTTTTTGGCCATGGCTCGTCATGAGCCCCTTTTGCTTTTTGGCCCTTTTGAGTTCTTCTGAATTTGGGCCCTTTTGGACAAGGCTTGTTATAGGTCCCTTTCGCTTTTGGCCCTTTTGTAATGAGAGTCTAAGCTACAGGCTAAGGGTTTTCTTAGCAAGTTTTCTGAATTTTTGGCCCTCCTGGGCTAGGCTCTGGATAAGCCCTTTTTACTTTTTGGCCCTTTTGAAGCGAGGTTCTTTTGAATTTTTGGCTTTTTGTGCTAGGCTCCTGATGAGCCCTTTTATTTTTTGGCCCTTTTAATAAGAGGTTCTTCTAAGTTTGGGCCCATTTGATAAGCCCTTTTTTTTTGCCCTTTTTAGAGAGATATTATTAAATTTCGGCCCTTACGGACAAGGCTTGTTATAAGCCTCTTTCGCTTTTTGGCCCTTTGGTATCGAGAGTCTCCTGGATTTTGGCCATTTTCAACTAAACTTTTTGGCCATGGCTCGTCATGAGCCCTTTGCTCTTGATAAGCCCTTTTTACTTTTAGGCCCTTTTGAAGGGAGGTTCTTTTGAATTTTTGTCTGTTTTGTGCTAGGCTATTGACGAGCCCTTTTTATTTTTTGGCCCTTTTGAAAAAAGGTTCTTCTAAATTTGGGCCCTTTTTATTTTTTGGCCTTTTTGAAGAGAGATATTTCTTAATTTGGGCCCTTTTGGACAAGGCTTGTTATAAGCCCCTTTCGCTTTTTGGCCCTTTTGGATTGAGTCTCCTGGGATTTTGGCCCTTTTGAACTAAACTTTTTGGCCATGGCTCGTCATGAGCCCCTTTTGCTTTTTGGCCCTTTTGAAGATAAGTTCTTCTGAATTTGGGCCCTTTTGGACAAGGCTTGTTATAAGCCCCTTTCGCTTTTTGGCCCTTTTGAAATGAGAGTCTCCTGGATATTGGCCCTTTTGAACTAAGCTAAGGATTTTCTTAGCGAGAGTTTTCTGATTTTTTTGGCCCTTCTGGTTTAGGCTCTTGATAAGACCTTTTTACTTTTTGGCCCTTTTGAAGGGAGGTTGTTTTGAATTTCTATCTGTTTTGTGCTAGCCTCTTGACGAGCCCTTTTTATTTTTTGGCCCTTTTGAAAAGATGTTCTCCTAAATTTGGGCCCATTTGATAAGCCCTTTTTATTTTTTGGCCCTTTTGGAGAGAGTTTTGGGCTTTCTTAATTTGGGCCTTTATGGACAAGGCTTGTTATAAGCCCCTTTCGCTTTTTGGCCCTTTTGTATTGAGAGTCTCCTGGATTTTGGCCCTTTTGAACTAAACTTTGTGGCCATGGTTCGTCATGAGCCCCTTTTTCCTTTTTGGCCCTTTTGAAGATAAGTTCTTCTAAATTTGGGCCCTTTTGGACAAGGCTTGTTGTAAGCCCCTTTCGCTTTTTGGCCCTTTTGGAATGAGAGTCTCCTGAATATTGGCCCTTTTGAACTAAGCTAAGGGTTTTCTTAGCAAGAGTTTTCTGAATTTTTGGCCCTTTTGGGCTAGGCTCTTGATAAGCCCTTTTTACTTTTTGGCCCTTTTGAAGGAGGTTCTTGTGAATTTTTGGCTGTTTTGAGCTAGGCTCTCGATGAGCCTTTTTATTTTTTGGCTTTTAAAAAAGGTTCTTCTAAATTTGGGCCCATTTGGTAAGCCCTTTTTTATTTTTGGCCCTTTTGAAGCGAGAGGTATTATTAAATTTGGGCCCTTTTGGACAAGGCTTGTTATAAGCCCCTTTCGCTTTTTGGCACTTTTAGATTGAGAGTCTCCTGGGATTTTGGCCCTTTTGAACTAAACTTTTTGGCCATGACTCGTCATGAGCCCCTTTTGAAGATCAGTTCTTCTGAATTTGGGCCCTTTTGGACAAGGCTTGTTATAAGCCCCTTTCGCTTTTTGGCCCTTTTGGAATGAGAGTCTCCTGGATATTGGCCCTTTTGAACTAAGCTAAGGGTTTTCTTAGCAAGAGTTTTCTGAATTTTTGGCCCTTTTGGGCTAGGCTCTTGATAAGCCCTTTTTACTTTTTGGCCCTTTTGAA
Organism: Armigeres subalbatus; assembly: GCF_024139115.2. Lineage (NCBI taxonomy): Eukaryota > Metazoa > Arthropoda > Insecta > Diptera > Culicidae > Armigeres > Armigeres subalbatus. The sequence goes on along the minus strand of NW_026943381.1, from coordinate 58,098 downwards.
GCGAGGTTCTTTTGAATTTTTGGCTTTTTGTGCTAGGCTCTTGATGAGCCCTTTTATTTTTTGGTCCTTTTAATAAGAGGTTCTTCTAAGTTTGGGCCCATTTGATAAGCCCTTTTTATTTTTTGGCCCTTTTGAAGAGAGATATTATTAAATTTGGGCCCTTATAGACAAGGCTTGTTATGAGCCCCTTTCGCTTTTTGGCCCTTTTGTATTGAGAGTCTCCTGGATTTTGGCCATTTTCAACTAAACTTTTTGGCCATGGCTCGTCATGAGCCCCTTTTGCTTTTTGGCCCTTTTGAAGAGAAGTTCTTCTGAATTTGGGCCCTTTTGGACAAGGCTTGTTATAGGTCCCTTTCGCTTTTTGGCCCTTTTGTGCTAGGCTCTGGATAAGCCCTTTTTTCGTTTCGGCCCTTTTAAAGGGAGGGTCTTCAAAATGTTTAGCCTTTATGTTCTAGGCTCTTGATAAGCCCTTTTTACTTTTGGCCCTTTTGAAGGAAGGTTCTTCTGAATTTCGGCCCTTATGGACAAGGCTTGTTATAAGCCCCTTTCGTTATTTGGCCCTTTTGTATTGAGAGTCTCCTGAATTTTGGCCCTTTGGATTTAGCTAATAGTTTTCTTAGCAAAAATTTTCTGAATTTTTGGCCCTTTTGGGCTAGGCTCTTGATAAGCCATTTTTACTTTTTGGCCCTTTTGAAGCGAGGCTCTTTTGAATTTTTGGCTTTTTGTGCTAGGCTCTTGATGAGCCCTTTTATTTTTTGGCCCTTTTAAAAAGAGGTTCTTCTAAATTTAGGCCCATTTGATAGGCCCTTTTGGGCCCATTTTACAAGCTAAGGGTTTTCTTAGCAAGTTTTCTGAATTTTTGGCCCTTCTGGGCTAGGCTCTTGATAAGCCCTTTTTACTTTTAGGCCCTTTTGAAGGGAGGTTCTTTTGAATTTTTGTCTGTTTTGTGCTAGGCTATTGACGAGCCCTTTTTATTTTTTGGCCCTTTTGAAAAAAGGTTCTTCTAAATTTGGGCCCTTTTTATTTTTTGGCCTTTTTGAAGAGAGATATTTCTTAATTTGGGCCCTTTTGGACAAGGCTTGTTATAAGCCCCTTTCGCTTTTTGGCCCTTTTGGAATGAGAGTCTCCTGGATATTGGCCCTTTTGAACTAAGCTAAGGATTTTCTTAGCGAGAGTTTTCTGATTTTTTTGGCCCTTCTGGTTTAGGCTCTTGATAAGACCTTTTTACTTTTTGGCCCTTTTGAAGGGAGGTTGTTTTGAATTTCTATCTGTTTTGTGCTTTTGAAAAGATGTTCTCCTAAATTTGGGCCCATTTGATAAGCCCTTTTTATTTTTTGGCCCTTTTGGAGAGAGCTTCTTCTTAATTTGGGCCTTTATGGACAAGGCTTGTTATAAGCCCCTTTCGCTTTTTGGCCCTTTTGTATTGAGAGTCTCCTGGATTTTGGCCCTTTTGAACTAAACTTTTTGGCCATGGCTCGTCTTGAGCCCCTTTTTCCTTTTTGGCCCTTTTGAAGATAAATTCTTCTGAATTTGGGCCCTTTTGGACAAGGCTTGTTATAAGCCCCTTTCGCTGTTTGGCCCTTTTGGAATGCGAGTCTCCTGGATATTGGCCCTTTTGAACTAAGCTAAGGGTTTTCTTAGCAAGTTTTCTGAATTTTTGGCCCTTCTGGGCTAGGCTCTTGATAAGCCCTTTTTACTTTTTGGCCCTTTTGAAGGGAGGGTCTTTTGAATTTTTGGCTGTTTTGTGCTAGGCTATTGACGAGCCCTTTTTATTTTTTGGTCCTTTTGAAAAAAGGTTCTTCTAAATTTGGGCCTTTTGATAAGCCCTTTTTATTTTTTGGCCTTTTTGAAGAGAGATATTTCTTAATTTGGGCCCTTTTGGACAAGGCTTGTTATAAGCCCCTTTCGCTTTTTGGCCCTTTTGGGCTAGGCTCTGGATAAGCCCTTTTTTTCGTTTTGGCCTTTTTAAAGAGAGGTTCTTCTAAATTTTTAGCCTTTCTGTGCTAGGCTCTTGATAAGCCCTTTTTACTTTTGGCCCTTTTGAAGGAAGGTTCTTCTGAATTTCGGCCCTTATGGACAAGGCTTGTTATAAGCCCCTTTCGTTATTTGGCCCTTTTGTATTGAGAATCTCCTGAATTTTGACCCTTTGGATTTAGCTTATAGTTTTCTTAGCCAAAGTTTTCTGAATTTTTGGCCCTTTTGGGCTAGGCTCTTGATAAGCCCTTTTTACTTTTCGGCCCTTTCGAAGCGAGGTTCTATTGAATTTTTGGCTTTTTGTGCTAGGCTCCTGATGAGCCCTTTTAATAAGAGGTTCTTCTAAGTTTGGGCCCATTTGATAAGCCCTTTTTTTTTGCCCTTTTGAAGAGAGATATCATTAAATTTGGCCCTAATGGACAAGGCTTGTTATAAGCCCCTTTCGCTTTTTGGCCCTTTTTGATTGAGAGTCTCCTGGTTTTTGACCATTTTCAACTAAACTTTTTGGCCATGGCTCGTCATGAGCCCCTCTTGCTTCTTCTGAATTTGGGCCTTTTTGGACAAGGCTTGTTATAGGTCCCTTTCGCTTTTTGGCCCTTTTGTGCTAGGCTCTGGATAAGCTATTTTTCGTTTTGGCCCTTTTACAGGGAGGGTCTTCAACATTTTTAGCCTTTATGTTCTAGGGTCTTGATAAGCCCTTTTTACTTTTGGCCCTTTTGAAGGAAGGTTCTTCTGAATTTCGGCCCTTATGGACAAGGCTTGTTATAAGCCCCTTTCGTTATTTGGCCCTTTTGTATTGAGAGTCTCCTGAATTTTGGCCCTTTGGACTTAGCTTAAAGTTTTCTTAGTGAGAGTTTTCTGAATTTTTGACCCTTTTGAGCTAGACTCTTGATAAGCCCTTTTTACTTTTCGGCCCTTTTGAAGCGAGGTTCTTTTGAACTTTTGGATTTTTGTGCTAGGCCCTTTTGCTAGGCTTTTGGCCCTTTTGAAGGAAGGTGCTTCTGAATTTCGGCCCTTATGGACAAGGCTTGTTATAAGCCCCTTTCGTTATTTGGCCCTTTTGTATTGAGAGTCTCCTGAATTTTGGCCCTTTGGATTTAGCTAATAGCTTTCTTAGCAAAAATTTTCAGAATTTTTGGCCCTTTTGAACTAGGCTCTTGATAAGACCTTTTTACTTTTTGGCCCTTTTGAAGCGAGGCTCTTTTGAATTTTTGGCTTTTTGTGCTAGGCTCTTGATGAGCCCTTTCATTTTTTGGCCCTTTTAAAAAGAGGTTCTTCTAAGTTTGGGCCCATTTGATAAGATAAGGGTTTTCTTAGCGAGAGTTTTCTGAATTTTTGGCCCTTCTGGGCTAGGCTCTTGATAAGACCTTTTTACATTTTGGCCCTTTTGAAGGCAGGTTGTTTTGAATTTTTGGCTGTTTTGTGCTAGACTCTGGATGAGCCCTTTTTATTTTTTGGCCCTTTTGAAGGCAGGCCCTTTTTATTTTTTGGCCCTTTTGAAGAGAGGTTCTTCTAAATTTGGGCCTTTATGGACAAGGCTTGTTATAAGCACCTTTCGCTTTTTGGCCCTTTTGAACTCCTGGATTTTGGCCCTTTTGAACTAAACTTTTTGGCCATGGCTCGTCATGAGCACCTTTTGCTTTTTGGCCCTTTTGAAAAGAAGTTCTTCTGAATTTGGGCCCTTTTGGTTAAGGCTTGTTATAAGCCCCTTTCGCTTTTTGGCTTTTTGTGCTGGGCTCTTGATGAGCCCTTTTATTTTTTGGGCCTATTTTACAAGCTAAGGGTTTGCTCAGCGAGAGTTTTCTGAATTTTTGGCCCTTCTGGGTTAGGCTCTTGATAAGACCTTTTTACTTTTTGGCCCTTTTGAAGGGAGGTTGTTTTGAATTTCTGGCTGTTTTGTGCTAGCCTCTTGACGAGCCCTTTTTATTTTTTGGCCCTTTTGAAAAGAGGTTTTCCTAAATTTGGGCCCATTTGATAAGCCCTTTTTTTGCCCTTTTAGAGAGAGGTTCTTCTTAATTTGGGCCTTTATGGACAAGGCTTGTTATGAGCCCCTTTCGCTTTTTGGCCCTTTTGTATTGAGAGTCTCCTGGATTTTGGCCCTTTTGAACTAAACTTTTTGGCCATGGCTCGTCATGAGCCCCTTTTTTCTTTTTGGCCCTTTTGAAGATAAGTTCTTCTGAATTTGGGCCCTTTTGGACAAGGCTTGTTATAAGACCCTCTCGCTTTTTGGCCCTTTTGGAATGAGAGTCTCCTGGATATTGGCCCTTTTGAACTAAGCTAAGGGTTTTCTTAGCGAGAGTTTTCTGAATTGTTGGCCCTTCTGGGCTAGCCTCTTGATAAGCCCTTTTTACTTTTGGCCCTTTTGAAGGGAGGTTCTTGTGAATTTTTGGCTGTTTTGTGCTAGGCTCTCGATGAGCCCTTTTTATTTTTTTGGCCTTTTAAAAAAAAGGTTCTTCTAAATTTGGGCCCATTTGATAAGCCCTTTTTATTTTTTGGCCCTTTTGAAGAGATATATTATTAAATTTGGGCCCTTATGGACAAGGCTTGTTATGAGCCCCTTTCGCTTTTTGGCCCTTTTGTATTGAGAGTCTCCTGGATTTTGTCCCTTTTGAACTAAACTTTTTGGCCATGGTTCGTCATGAGCCCTTTTTGCTTTTTGGCCCTTTTGAAGAGAAGTTCTTCTGAATTTGGGCCCTTTTGGACAAGGCTTGTTATAGGTCCCTTTCGCTTTTTGGCCCTTTTGGAATGAGAGTCTCCTGGATATTGGTCCTTTTGAACTAAGCTAAGGGTTTTCTTAGCGAGAGTTTTCTGAATTTTTGGCCCTTTTGTGCTAGGCTATTGATAAGCCCTTTTAACTTTTTGACCCTTTTTAAAGGAGCTCCTTTTGAATTTTTGGCTGTTTTGGCTCTTTTGAAGAGAAGTTCTTCTGAATTTGGGCCCTTTTGAACAAGGCTTGTTATAAGCCCCTCTTCTTTTTTGGCCCTTTTGGGCTAGGCTCTGGATAAGCCTTTTTTTTCGTTTTGGCCCTTTTAAAGGGAGGGTCTTCAAAATTTTTAGCCTTTATGTGCTAGGCTCTTGATAAGCCCTTTTTACTTTTGGCCCTTTTGAAGGAAGGTTCTTCTGAATTTCGGCCCTTATGGACAAGGGTTGTTATAAGCCCCTTTCGTTATTTGGCCCTTTTGTATTGAGAATCTCCTGAATTTTGACCCTTTGGATTTAGCTTATAGTTTTCTTAGCAAAAGTTTTCTGAATTTTTGGCCCTTTTGGGCTAGGCTCTTGATAAGCCCTTTTTACTTTTTGGCCCTTTTAATAAGAGGTTCTTCTAAGTTTGGGCCTATTTGATAAGCCCTTTTTATTTTTTGGCCCTTTTGAAGAAAGATATTATTAAATTTGGGCCCTTATAGATAAGGCTTGTTATAAGCCCCTTTCGCTTTTTGGCCCTTTTGTATTGAGAGTCTCCTGGATTTTGGCCATTTTCAACTAAACTTTTTGGCCATGGCTCGTCATGAGCCCCTTTTGCTTTTTGGCCCTTTTGAAGAGAAGTTCTTCTGAATTTGGGCCCTTTTGGACAAGGCTTGTTATAGGTCCCTTTCGCTTTTTGGCCCTTTTGTGCTAGGCTCTGGATAAGCCCTTTTTTCGTTTCGGCCCTTTTAAAGGGAGGGTCTTCAAAATTTTTAGCCTTTATGTTCTAGGCTCTTGATAAGCCCTTTTTACTTTTGGCCCTTTTGAAGGAAGGTTCTTCTGAATTTCGGCCCTTATGGACAAGGCTTGTTATAAGCCCCTTTCGTTATTTGGCCCTTTTGTATTGAGAGTCTCCTGAATTTTGGCCCTTTGGATTTAGCTAATAGTTTTCTTAGCAAAAATTTTCTGAATTTTTGGCTTTTTGTGCTAGGCTCTTGATGAGCCCTTTTATTTTTTGGCCCTTTTAAAAAGAGGTTCTTCTAAATTGGGCCCATTTTACAAGCTAAGGGTTTTCTTAGCAAGTTTTCTGAATTTTTGGCCCTTCTGGGCTAGGCTCTTGATAAGCCCTTTTTACTTTTTGGCCGTCTGAAGGGAGTTTCTTTTGAATATTTGGCCGTTTTGTGCTAGGCTCTTGATAAGCCCTTTTTACTTTTTGGCTCTTTTGAAAAGACGTTCTTTTGAATTTAGGCACTTTGGACAAGGCTTGCCATTAGCCCCTTTCGTTTTTTGGCTATTTTGTATTGAGAGTCTCCTGAAGTTTGGCCCTTTTGAACAAAGCTAAGAGTTTTCTAAGCGAGAGTTTTCTGAATGTTTGGCCCTTGTATGCCCTTTTTACTTTTTGGCCCTTTTGAAGGAGAATCTTTTGAATTTTTGGCATTTTTGAGCTAGTCTTTTGATAAGCCCTTTTTAGTTTTTGGCCCTTTTGAATAGAAGATCTTCTGAATTTGGGCCCTTTTGGACAAGGCTTTTTATAAGTCGTTTTCGCTTTCTGGCCCTTTTTGATTAAGAGTCTGATGGATTTTGGCTCTTTCGAACTAAGCTTTTTGGCTTTTTTGAAGTGAGTATTTGGGCCCTTTAGTACCCATTTTCGTTACAGGCCCCTTCCGCTTTTTGGCACTTTTTTAAGCCCTAATGCAGTTTACGGTAAGAGTTATCTAAAATTGGGCCGTTTTAGTTAAGGCTCTTGATAAGCCCTTTTTACTTTTTGGCCCTTTCAAATGCCCTTAATAAGCCCTTTTTACTTTTTGACCCTTTTTAGGAGAGGTTTTTTTGAATTTTTGGCCATTTTGTGCTAAGCTCTTGATAAGCCCTTTTTATTTGTTAGACCCTTTAACGGGAAGTTCTTCTGAATTTGGATATTTTTGGACAAAGCTTGTTTATAGCCCCTTTCGCTTTTTGGCTTTTATATTTGCGTGTCTTGAACTTGGCTTTTTGGTCCTGTTGAAGCAGGGTGCTTCTCTGTATCGTTATTGGCCCTTTTCAGAAGGGATCTTCAGAATTTGGGACCTTTTGTATTTTTGCCTTTTTCGAAGTGAAAGTTTTCAAAATTTGTGGCCCTTTTGGACTTGGCTCTTGATAAGCCCTTTCTACATTTTGACCCTTTTGAAGGAAGCTTCATTTGAATTTTTGGACTTTTTGTGCTAGGCTCTGGATAAGCCCATTATTATTTGTTGGCCCTTTTGATGGGAGGTTCTTCTGAATTTTTGCCTTTTTGGACATAGCTTGTTATAAGCCCCTTCCACTTTTTGGCTGAAAGTCTCTTGGATTTTAGCCCTTTTGAACTAAGCTTTTTGGCCATGACTCGTTATGAGCCTTTTTTGCATTTTGGCCCTCTTGAAGTAGAATTTTTTAGGCTTTTTGGCTCTTCTGGAGTTTGGCGCTTCTCAGTATTTGGACCCTTTTGTACATGGCTCGACCCTCTTCGTTATAGGCCCCTTCCATTGCATTCGACGCATTCCATACATTTATGGACAGCGAGACTCTTGCTCTTCAAAGCACGTGTTAACATTTCTTTGGACGGATCAGTCACATACCTAAAGGCTCCTCCAGACACAAGCGTTGCGAATGACGCTATTTATCGCTGGGTGACTGTCGTCGAGGTCTACCCAGACTGAGGCTCAAGTATTCGCGGGCACGTCGGGGGTGACTGCTCCAACGGAGCAGACACAAAAACGGGGGAGACAGTCTCCAGGGGATGAGCTCCCTGGGGACCGCTCCAAAACGCGGAGGGTTACTACCCCGATCAAGGGTAGTGGGGCTGGGATGCTGAACCCCGGCCAGGTATCTCCAAAACCCGAAGAAGAAGGACCTGGAAAGGTCCGTCCACCCAGGAAAGACGGTGGTATGGGTTTACGGCAGGCTGAGAGCTCTCAGCCGCACCAGACCAGGGAAATAGAGGGGGATGACGCCTCATGGACCATGGTCAAGAACAAGAGGAAACCGAAGACGTCAAGGGCCGAAATGAAGGCCCAGGTGAATGAGGGTAGCAAGAAGTCTACGGTAGGCGCCAATCGCTCAAGGGGCGATGCCCTAGTCATCAAGACGGACGAGCCCAAGTACTCGGACGTCTTGAAGGCGATGAGGAGTGATGTCAAGCTCGGTGAACTCGGCGCCGACGTACGTCGAATAAGACGTACCCGGATGAGCGAGACGATCCTCGAGATGAAGCGGGGCGTCTCGCAAAAGGGCGCCACCTACAAGAAGTTGACGGAGGAAGTCCTAGGCGAGACGGTCAAGGTGAGGGCACTCACGACGGAATTGAATCTAAGGGTTAAAGACCTGGACGAGATCACCGAAGTCGAAGAGCTCGTCACGGCACTGCGGCGACAGTGTGAAGTGGAGACGCCCACCGCTGCCGTTCGGCTACGGAAAGGTCCGGCAGCGACGCAGGTAGCAGGTTCGGCTATCTGCAGCGGATGCCTCCAAGGTAGTCAAGTTAGGTGGGATGGTCGGTGTGCCTTGTGGGCATATCCGAGCAACCCGAAGTTTGCTTCAAATGCCTGGAACCGGGGCACAAGCAATGGGACTGCAAAGGCCCTGACAGAAGCAATCTCTGCCGAGGCTGCGGATTGGAGGGACATAAGGCACAATGCTGCACGAACCCTCCCAATTCTTTGATTTGTTCCAGCAAAGCTGTGAACATCAAGCACCCCTGTTTTTTTCGTGGGGGGGGGGAGTGGTTCGATGTGCCTAGCGTGCCGCAAAATCACAGTGCAGGTAACGCAGCTGGCTTGCTCGGTCTCGCCCGAGTGTTTGGTGTGCGCAGGTTTAGAGAAAACAGCGGAACACGTGTTGTTCGTGTGCTCACGTTTTCGCGCAATGCGTGACCACATGCTTGCCACATGTGGTCTTCACACTACCCCGGACAACCTAGTTCGGAAGATGTGTACAGATGAAGTTGGCTGGAACGCCATTTTATCGGCTATCGTCCAAATCGTTTCGGAGCTACACAGAAGTTGGCGCGTGGACTCAAGGATGGCTAGTTCAGGCACAAATAAGAGATGGTCCAAGGGTTCGGAGTCGGCTTCATGGGTCATACCGGTGGTCATGCCCTGTGGTCGAACTCGATCCTTTTATCGAACAAGTGGCCGCGCGAAGAACAACATGGTATCGTCGCTTTCGCGGCGTCGGTCAACCGGGCGGGTTCCGAGTCCGAGGACGGAAAGGGGTCCTCTTCAAGGCTGGGGCAGGCGTAGGCACCGCATCGGCAAGACCCTCTGTGTGTTGGCGAAAAGGCCCTATCGCAGAGAGGTCAATTTGGGGTGCACGCGGCATCATCATTCTTGATACCAGTCGTGCAGATGGAAGCAGGCGCGAAGTCGACCCTGCCCACCTTCCGAGGACATAGGGCGTGGTAAGGCCACCTGGAGAGCCGGCAATGCGCAGGCACGATACCATAGTGTTCTTCTAAAAAAGCGAGTCACGATGTTCGATGCTGCAAGGACACGCAGCTAGCTTCGAGGGTGCGTTGTGCACTGGCCCCCCTTTGAAGCATTACTTTCTGGTTGTACCGAAGGGACGATGGGATTGGCGGCAATGGAAATGAGCTAGGCCTTTAACGGAGCCTGTGGGGTACCTGGGCACCCTCCACAGTAATTGTCCCTTACCGCGTCATGCTGGGCTCTGGCGTGGTGGACCTCTTTTCCCGAGCAACTCGTGGGACCAAAATGGAAAACCAAGTCAATTATACAATTAGTGGTAGTGGTGTAGGCGACAACCCCTTCGCAAGAGGTGGGTTGTTCAGGTCTCTATAGTCGGCAGCTCGATGCGCAGCGCCAGCGTGGGTCACTTAACCTTCTCCTTAGCTATGCCGGTAGAGGTTATCGACGGTCCATGGCTTGTGGAGGCGATGAACCGCAAACGCGATGGGCTTTCGGCCCACGAGTTGGCGACGGAACAGCTGGACGTTATCATCGACTTTGCGTCATCAAAGCATAATATCAGTAAGGACCTCAAGAGGAGCTTGCTGAAACTTCGAAAGTCGATGTTGGACGCCAAGCTGGAGAGGGCGGTCGGGACGGCCAAGTGTAAACCCGTGAAATTCGTGGAGTCGAGGTCTACCCAGACTGAGGCTTAAGGATTCGCGGACTCGGGCAAGGTCGAATCGACCAAAGGCGTGCCAGCGAAGACGGTGGTACCAAAGTCTACCCAGACTGAGGCTCAAGTATTTGCGGGTACGTCGGGGGTGACTACTCCAACGGAGCAGACACAAAAACGGGGGAGACAGTCTCCCGGGGACGAGCTCCCTGGGGGCCGCTCCAAAACGCGGAGGGTTACTACCCCGAATAAGGGTAGTGGGGCTGGGATGCTGAACCCCGGCCACGTACCTCCAAAACCGGGGGAGGAACGACCTGGAAAGGTCCGTCCATCCAGTAAAGACGATGGTAAGGGGTTACGGCAGGCTGAGAGCTCTCAGCCGCACCAGACCAGTGAAATAGAGGGGGATGACGCCTCCTGGACCCTGGTCAAGAACAAGAGGAAACCGAATACGTCAAGGGCCGAAAAGAAGGCCCAGGTGGATGAGGGTAGCAAAAAATCTACCTGGAAAACCTGGAATTATCAGGGAATTTCTCCCCACCTGGAAAATACCTGGAATTATCAGGGAATTCCTGACATAATCAGGGAAATTTCAATACCCGGTGATCATGAGTGAAATTCGTTCAAAAGATGAAAAAAATCATTAAAAATGTTTGAATACATTGATAACGAAAATTCTCGGTGTAGTTCTCTAGTTCATTTTTCCAATTTATTTTTGCTGTACAGTATGGAATTGTATTTTGGATTTTATATCTGTATATACAATCGGATCGTTTGTTTGCAAAACCGATTACATTTATTTATTTAATATCAGACTAAGGCCGGAGTGGCCTGTGCTGCACATAAAAGACTTCTTCATTCAGCTCGGTCCATGGCTGCACTTCGCCAACCACGTGGAGGGTCCGAAAATCGTCCTCCACCTGATCGACCCACCTTGCCCGCTGTGCACCTCGCCTTCTTGTTCCCGTCGGATCGTTGTCGAGAACCATTTTCACCGGATTACTGTCCGACATTCTGGCTACGTGCCCGGCCCACCGCAGTCTTCCGATTATCGCGGTGTGAACGATGGATGGCTCTCCAAACAGCTGATGCAACTCGTGGTTCATTCGCCTCCTCCACGTACCGTCCGCCATCTGCACCCCACCATAGATGGTACACAACACTTTCCTTTCAAAAACTCCTAGTGCGCGTTGGTCCTCCACGAGCATCGTCCAGGTCTCGTGTCCGTAGAGAACTACCGGTCTTATAAGCGTTTTGTAGATAGTCAGTTTGGTACGGCGGCGAACTCTATTCGATCGGAGGGTCTTGCGGAGTCCAAAGTACGTACGATTTCCAGCCACTATGCGCCTCCGAATTTCTCTGCTGGTATCGTTATCGGCGGTCACCAGTGAGCCCAAGTACACGAATTTATCAACCACCTCGATTTTGTCACCACCGATAGAAACTCGTGGTGGGTGGCTTACATTGACCTCTCTTGAGCCTCTTCCTATCATGTACTTCGTCTTCGACGTGTTGATGATTAGTCCAATCCGTTTAGCTTCGCTTTTCAGTCTGATGTAGGCTTCCTCCATCCTCTCAAAGTTACGTGCCATGATATCAATGTCGTCTGCGAAACCAAATAACTGGACGGACTTCGTGAAAATCGTACCACTCGTGTCAATCCCTGCCCTTCGTAAGGATTCGAGCAAAGATATTCATAACAATTCTAAAACTAAGGAAAATGGGGTAAAATAGGCCATATCTTGTTCTGCCGTGCTGTCCGGTCCATGAAACCAACTCCATTCGGTTCTCCTAGTGATTTACATCGAACTAGCCTTTCTTGGCCTATTTCCAGGTGATCCGAGTGTAGATATTGAATAATTATCTTAAAAAGAGGGAAATTGGGTAAAATGAGCTCAATATCTCCACTATAAGCTTTGTGCGGTGCATGAAACCATCTCCATCGATTCCGTTACTTTTTACTTGAGAAAACGTTTTGTTTTCAAATTCGTTCCACCGAACTGAGATACAGAATTCTTTCGCGTTTCGGGTCCTTTTTCCCACTGCATTGTAGGTTAGTTCCTCAGGACGTTTTGCTCGCCAAATGTTAGATGTTTCATCAAAATGGAAAACTTTGTTTCCAACCTTCCATATTTAATTTTGACACTTTTTCATTTAACCTACATAATTTGAGGCCTAGTTTTGATGCCGCCATGACAAATACGGTAAATATGAGGGAAATT